>NW_024734788.1:852500-977500 GCF_018991925.1 Homarus americanus | reverse complement strand
TCACCACCGCGTGGTTAGTCAAACCGGCGTCATGACCTTGTTAATTCAAGAAAGTACCCTCCAGCTAGCACCACGCACCTGATCAAACACACAGCTGTCTCGACACACCCAGATTAGTGTTAATTAAGAGAGGACATCTCCAATGTAAGAGGCCAACAGGTCCTCATGATAGTCAGCCTTCGCCATGATTGGACCTCTCTCCAGACCCCTCACCGCCAGAGCCAGCCAGCCAGCCAGCCTTGTTCTACTGTTGACGACGGACCACAACTCGATCTCTCTGATTATCACTGGACGTCCAAGGAATCCCGTTTGGGGCAACGCCCTTTGTAGGCCTCCACTTTTGGATAACGACCGCGAACGTCACCGGAGTACCTCACGAACGTTCAGGATTGTCAACCCTAGCTAGTCCTCCCCACGGACAGAGTGAGTGGCCCACACTCCCGCTGGAGGGTGACTATTGGTTGGCAGTACTGACGTGGTTTGGGGTTTTTCTCTCTTACTAAAATCCTTCCTTGCTTACCCTGGCCGAGGCACCTGCTTTATTTAAGTATTCGTGCTGAGTGGGATTGTGTGTGTTCATTGGGGATCGGGGACAAACAGGCCGATCCCATAGTGACGACTGTGATCGTGCAGTCACTGCACAATGGCAGTAAACATAAGAATAAAAGTAAGAGATAAGAACAAACCTATCGATAAATCTAGGCTAATTACCCTAGCATATGTTGAACTAGGTGTGCCCTTCAATAGGGTATTCAACCTGAACGAAGGGTTCAAAGTCATTTGCCGAAATGAAAACGATGCAGACAAACTACTAACTACTAAGGCGAAACAAATCCTTGCCAAGAATGGATTAATTGTGGTCATGCCTCCCGAGCTAAGAGCCAGGAGATCTGTTTTCGCAAAAGGAACGGGGACGTGTACCACACCCACCCAACCATGGCCATGTCCTGCCCCATCAAAAGACCCTCATCAGATACAAGCAAGAGCAGGAAGACCAACGAGAAAGGATGAAAGACCAAAGTACATATTCTGAAATAGCAAAGAGGGCCGTGAAGAGGCAACAAAGCCAACCACTGACACCATAATCAAATTAAGTGACACTGATCATTTCAGGTAATGGTAAGCATGCTACATAAGAACATAAGAACATAAGAAAATAAGGAGTCTGCAATAGGCCGGTTGGCCTGTGCATGGCAGCTCCTGTCGAGAGTTACTACCACTCTCTATCACCCATGAATCTATCTAGCCTCCTTTTGAAACTTTCCAGAGTTCCCGCACTTACTACAAAGTTGCTAAGCTTGTTCCACTCGTCCACCACCCTATTTGTGAACCAGTTTCTTCCTATCTCCCTCCTAAACCTAAACTTATCCAACTTGAATCCGTTGCTCCGAGTCCTATCCTGCTCGGATATTATAAGAACTTTATCTATATCCCCTTTATTGATTCCTTTCACCCACTTAAATACTTCTATCATATCTCCCCGCACTCTTCGTCTTTCTAGGGAATGCAAGTTAAGTTTCTTTAACCTATCCTGATATGGAAGGTTTCTAAGTCCCGGAATCATTTTGTCATTCTTCGCTACACCGACTCTAGTGAATTTATATCCATTCTATAATAGGGGCACCAGAACTGAACCGCATAATCGAGGTGCGGCCTGACTAGCGCAAGATATAGTTGCAATAAGACCTCTGCACTCTTGTTACTTACACTTCTAGATATAAAACCCAATACTCTGTTTGCCTTATTTCGAACATTAACGCACTGTTTTCTAGGCCGTAGGTCCGGGCTTACAAGTACCCCTAGGTCTCTTTCACAAGTCGACTTCTCTAGGTTGATGTTGTTAAGGCTGTATACATTATAAGTATTCGTTCTTCCAATATTAAGTACGCTGCACTTGCTGGTGTTGAATTTCATTTGCCATTTTTCAGACCACCCCTGCAGTTTATTTAGATCCTCCTGTAATGCATTTGCATCCTGCCCTGAATTAATTTGCCGTCCTATTTGCTCACCTTCATAACATCATAGTCCCAGGCTCATATGCCGGCGAACTCAATAGGGTGCTTGAAATAAACAACATGCCACAAATGAACTTCCCTGAAAACCCAAACTTAGTAAACTTGTTACACGTCCTAGAGCTTACAAAACACTTCAGACAACGATTAAACACGCCCAAGGACATATCATCACCGACAGACCAGGATAACATATCGGAAAAAGCGAAACGACCTGGAGACTTGACTGAGAAGGCGAGAGACCCAAGACTGACACAAGGAACAGGAGCGAAAAGGAAATCAGCGGCCAAGAAAAATGGAAATCGACTTCCCAACAACAACTGCCCCCCCCCCCCCTCAGTGCCTGAAGAAGCATCAGATATAGGACTAAGGTTTTATCAAACCACAAGAATACCATACCCACCACACAGAAAACCAACTGGAAAATTTATAGAAGACTTAGTAACGGCTAACGAAATAGTATGGCAATACACAGACGAATGGCACAAAAGATTTTATTGTAATCACGGCAGCTGAACTCAAAAGGAAATCCTCGGGACTCAACGAAATGAGATCACTCCCTCAACTTCAACCCTCCAAGAAAAAGAAATAATGGACCATCTACAACTGAAAACACTTAAAATCCTACAACACAATATTCGTGATTGGCACACATGCAAAACATCATTTTGTAACATATCCAATGAAAACAATCCAGTTATAATACTAATAAGTGCACACGGCGAACCCGAGAACACCAAAATCAAAATATTTAACTACGACACCCACCAATAGAACAAAAGTGGAGAAGAACATGACAGAGTTGCCTTAGCGGTGACAAAAGGTATCAAACACATACTAATAAGACAACTTTAACGGAATTTCTCGCCATTAAAGTTTAGACAACACAGGGTGAAATAATATCACAATGACATACCTACACCCAAGAAGACCATCCCTCCCTATTGAAGACCTACTGAAACTAACAAATTATAATATCCCAATGTACATCCTGGGAGATTTCAATGCAAGACACCGCACTTTTAGCAACGACAACAATAACCAGATCGGCACAGCTTTGGAACGTATAATCAACACTTACAGACTACTTCACCTGGGTCCGCACTTCACCACCTGGATGGGACCAAACTGCGCTTCAACACCCGACAAAATCTTCTGCAACAACAAAGCATAACTTAACTACCACATAGAGCAAGGCCCAATCACCCCAAGCGACCACATTCCGATAATATTCACAATTTCCACCAGCCCAATTCAAACAAAAATACCACCAAGGCGCCAGACGAGCAAAGCAGACTGGATGAAATATAAGGATTTATTGGTAAACTACTCACAAATAAATCTAAAAGATGCAACTCTTGAGGAAATTGACGAATAGGTAGACAAGCTACACAACACAATAAAACAAGCAATCAACCAGACAACCCCAATAATGACATACAGAAACCTCCCGGTGTCCCGAGTAACAAACCCAACGAAGAATTAAAGAGACCACAAGTACAAAATAATAACATTAGGACATTTATAGAACAAACAGGGCCCACTAGAGAACTACTCCGTAAATCCAACAAGGCCTATAAGAAGAGTACAGACAAATTAATCAAAAAAATAGACACCACAAAGGGCTCAAAAAAACTTCTGGCAAAACATCAACAAACTACTTGGCACGAAAAAACAGACAATAAACTACATTGAAGACCAAAACGGACACAAACTCTACACAGACCATGAAAAAGAAGAGGCCTTCAGAAAAGAGTGGAAGAAGATCTTAAGAATATCAGAAGAAAATGAAAATTTTGACGAAAAACACGAAGAGTTAATTAAAGACTGGCTAAGAGAACAAAGTAATAGACTGACTCCCTACCACACTGGAAACCCAGAAAGACTAAGACCCAATAATTCACAAATCACGACGACCTACTACACTGCCTACGCAAATTTATAGAAAAATCCCCTGGAATGAGCGGCATAACCCGAAACATGTTATTAAACCTGCCCAGCAGTCCATTGGAACCCTTGATAAATATTTACAAATCAACCTTATCCGCTGGTTACTTTCCCGATGCTCTCAAGCGGGCAAAACTGATCTTCATTCCCAAAAAAGGCAAGGACCCAAAACAGATAAAAACTATAGACCTATACCCTTACTGGAAATAACCGGGAAATTCTTTTAACGCATACTAACTAACAGACTAGATTAGTTCCTGGTTAACCACAACAAACTCAACCCAAGACAACACGGCTTTAGAAGAGAGAGAGGAACCCAAAAGGCAATAGCAATAATAACAGAAACCATAGCCAAAGAAAAACAGCAAGGAAACCAAGTAAACATAGTCTTAAGAGATGTAGCAAAGGCATTTGATAAAGTGTGGCACAACGGACTAGCATATAAAATACTAAAACTAGACCTACCTGCAGAAATAGAAAGAATCCTATGTGACTACCTCCAAAACAGGACAGCACAGCTACAAATTGGCAACTATTTAGGTCCACCCTTCGACCTAGAAAGCGGAGTGCCCCAGGGAGGCGTCCTATCCCCAACACTATTCTCCATATATACGAGCAACTTACCTGAACCAACGCAACATAGCGAACACATTATCTTTGCCGATGACATCACACAAATCATATCATATCCCGGAAAAACAGAAGCAATGGTGGCACGCCATACGGCCTTAGCAATAAAAAACATAAATGACTACGAAAAGAAATGGAAAATACAGGACAAACATCAACAAATTTAAAATCATACCAATTGCCAAGAAAAAGGTCGAAGCAGTAATAGTAGATGGAGAAATTTACCCATACACCAACGAAGGCAGCATCCTGGGACTGAAAATCACAAAAAAAGTAGTTACCAGAGCTTCATCAACGAAAAAGTCCACAAACTACATGGCAAACTCTCAAAAATAAGAAGATTAAAAGATCTGAACATACCAAACAAAAGGCAATTATACACGGCACAAATAAAATAAGTAATGTGCTACCCGCCTGTACAGCCAACTCATTCAGTGCAACGAGAATCAAGACACTTCAAACTGTACAAAATAAAAGCTTTAGATTCATATATAACATCAGTTAGGAAGAAAGAGTAACAGTCGAAGAACTCCATAGAAGAGCTAACATCAACGCAGTAAACGTAGACATCTACATCCAAGCCAAAAGAACATGGGAACAAGTACGAGAGTTAGACTCAGAAACTGTAGTTAACTGGCTCGACAACGAACCAGTAAGAAGAGCAAGAGAAGAACACTCTTGGTTCAGATTAGGCAGAATTAGAGTCGACAACCCACCACCAATACCAAAATACGTCTAAAAATTATCAAATTTAATACAAAAACAAAAAGAACTGTATAGCCAATAAATACTGTACCTTCAAGTCAAGCTTCAATCTTTCAATTAAACCAAAAAGATAGGACCACCTCCTTGTGGACAAAAGTAGCAAGTTGGATCCTACACCTCTTCTTAGAAATTAAACTTCCCTATTATAAACAAAACGTTTCAATTCTCTAAAACAGAAATAAGTTTTATTAAAATGAGGAGTGTGACCAAAGGACACTATCCTTGGCCTCTCCAACACTTGTCGTCTTGCCTCGTCCTTCCACTCTTATTAAAACAAAAGATACGTTGCTCAGCCAGCTCCACAAGAACCTGGCTACAGGTCGTCACCCCTTCCTTGGAACAATGGCTACTTCAAAAATAAACATATTTTTAACTAAATGAAAAAGGCTTGAGAGCTAGAACCTAATCACGCAAGATGTAAGTTCAAATATAATTATTATAACCTCAGCATATCTGGTTGAGCCCGGATACTGTCAATCTCATACTGTCCTTCAATTTCCCTCCCTCTTTTCCCTTGATCCTAAACCAGTCCCCTCCCTCCCCCAAATTGCCACCAAAGTACTTCCAATCCTAATCTGTCCTCCCGCCCAGCATTACAAGCAATAGCCCTTTACCTTAGCTACAGACGTCAAGTCAAGTCAAGTCCGTGAGACAGACAGGAAGAGATAGAACTCAGAGGAAGACGGAGTCACACAAGTCGCGGTCGGGAGGGGGACTTCCCGCCCCAGCACCGAGTCCCCGTCTCCCACAGGAGACAGACTCCAGTACCCGCCGGGACCACTCTCTTCAGCAACACCTGCAGACAGATTCTCTAGCCGCTAGGCCTCCCTCAGAGCGATCCATAGGGCGAGTTACTTACGGTGGGAAGTGTATCCGTTTCATGTTTGTGTCCGGGAGTCAGTGGCTAGTAACGTCGATATAATGATTTATTTATGTGTCCCTGTCATTTAGTTAACTAATAAATAGCTGTACTTAGAAGTGGTGTTTAACATATATTGCCAAAGAACATATTGACGGTCAAATAACATGTTCGGCCACGCTATCAACTTTTTCACTTTAGAATCTTCCGACTAATAACTCTTACTTTACCTTCTACCCGAGTATACCCTTTGTGTGTGTGTGTGTGTGTGTGTGTGTGTGTGTGTGTGTGTGTCATTACCTGAATGATGTTACACCTTCGAATAATCAACTAATTAACTTCCCGTGTAAAACTCCTTATGATAGCCTTCATATCCCGGCTGCTTTTATTATATATATTGTTTGTATATTGTGGAAATTCTTTCAGTTATCAACCCATTTTTATATTAAGCTTTATATGGGAGTGAGTGCCCCATATTCACATTTAAGAATTATCTTAACACCTTTCACCCTTTTAATATGTATTATGTGACCGGTTACTCCTTTACACCGCCAGATGAATTATTTTCGTCTTCTCACGGCTGTAATTTAGGTTGTTGTTTTTTTCGCTTTTCTTCCGGGAAAAATATTACAACAGTGCAAGAGGTGTGGAGCACAGTGCTCTCTCTGATCATAGCAAAAGCTCTTGGGTAACCCGTGGATCCGCTGATGCTGACGATACCGTTTCTGCCTCTGTCACCATTCTATTATTTATTTTCCCCATCAATCTCCAACCCCTTGTTTTGTAAATAACCAGTTAATAATCTACAGCCGCTATTTCCGAGATATGTGGACTAGTAGAGTCATCTTGGCAAAGCCACGTACTGTCTCAGTCCCCGAGTTGCCGACATGTCTGGGTTATATATATTGGAAGGTCAGAGAGCGTCCCACACGCTGAAGTGATGACGTTAGCCCTCGTATTCAGAGGATGAGGTCCTTATTCTCCCCTGATCCAGGTGCGATCCCGCAGAGAGCCAATCAAGTGAATCATGCCCTCTGGAGACCAGATCAAGGGCTTCCTCCATAGTGAGGCGGTCAGCGGCTTGGGGAGAACATCATCGGCATATGCTGAGTGAAGAACTGTCGGTCGTGAGAGGGAAGCAATGGAGAGTTAAAGGTGGGACTCAGAACTACATATTAAGAACTGCCAATATCAATTTCGTGATCAAGGTATTTGAAGCCTTAAACAGTAACCCGATCTTGATACCCAGAGAGGTAAGAAGCGAGCCATCAAAGTCCTCCCCGAACCTCTCGCTGTTTAAGCTTATTTACGATAAAGACAGAATGAACCGTGTCAAAGGTTCCTTTGATATCAAGGAATATACATATACTGGCCGCCTAGTTAGAGTAAAATGAAGCAGTGGAGTGTATTGTGTTACCTTAATGTATATAACCTCTGAGGGAGTCGTGTGACGTGAAGAAAGCGAATATAAAGTATCCTCGCCTTCATCTTACAAACACAGTGGGTGAGGTTAATGGTTCGATATTTTCCATTCTCTCCCGTCTTCCTGGTTGAGATAGTAGTTACAATTTCTCATTTAGACGGGAGAACACAATTTCTTGAAATATATAGTGTAGAGAGCGAGCAGAGGGCGGGCGGCCAGGAGTAACAGTACTGTACAGGCGCTGAAGAAAGAGTATATTCTCTGGTCATCTCCAGCAGAGGTGGTTTTTGCTTCCGGAGCAATGAACACGGTCAAGTTGGGTCTGTGTGACGAGAGAAATAAAAACAACATGAACAACAGACTTAAGTGCATCGACGCACTGCCTCCTTCACGGGGTTTTGATATGCCTCAAGGGAGGACGCCCGTGTGCCACTTCTCCATTAAGGAACGGGCAAGGGAGGTGAGTCAGGGTGGGGAGGAGGTCTCCGTTGGGTACCCTGAAGGGTATTAATCTGGTTCCAGATATAGAGGGAGACTGACGACCGAAATCAGAGAGATTCCGCGAAACCGAGTGAGGTGTTCTCACGAAGGAGACGATGTTCCTGAGTTGCTGAGGAACATAAGTTTTTAAAGTCTACTTCATCTTTTATGTTTTCTTAGCCTAATTTTATATTTTCATTTCAAGTTCTTTTTTCCCATCTCGTCCCTTTGCGCTTTTCCTTTTCTCTATCATCTTACTTGTTTTCTTCATGTGTCATTTCCCCTTTTTCCCCTTTCCTCCCCTTATTTGATTTTTTCCCATTTCCCCCTTTCCCATTATCATTCACGTTTTTTTTCCATTTCCATTTTTTCAATATCCTATTTCTCTTTTCCTCTTCCCTTTCCTTGTTCTTATCTCTAGCCCCTCTTCTCAGTTATCCCACATTCCCCCGAGGGTAGTTATCTGGGGGAGGCACAGTCTGCCCATCGCTGGTTACGTCAAGGCAAAGGAAATACTGCGCCTGTCCTTCTGCTTTGCCTCTCATACATTGCCATCAGCGGTTCCTCTTCGCTTTGATATTCGCGTCAGTGTCAGAACTTTTTGCATGTGGTCCTCTCTGTCTCCCTTGGCCGAAATACCCCCCTAGGTCAATCCGAGTCATTTGGCACAACATTAAAGTTGATTGTGATGAACTCAGGAGTGAATCTCATCAGCTCTCTGGAATTTCACGACCTAACTTTCCATCCATCCCCTTCTCTACCATCATCAACATTTAGCCGTGAGCATTGGTCTCTCCGTGGAAACATTTGTTCGATGGATCTACCTTCAACAGTACACCCCTCCCCCCTCCCCGGCCCCCATCCTTTACTACCTTCAGAGGCTAGAAGTAGCTTGCTGATAGGCTCAAGACGTAAATTAATTAATTGCATGGGAGAGAACATATATCCGTACAACTGAGGTTATTCTATTAATATCGCAGGTACACACACACACACACACACACACACACACACACACACACACACACACACACACACACACACACACACACACACACACACACACAAAAGGGAAAAAAGTACCAAAACCATATTGGGGAAGTTGTAATTATCCATTGTACAAATTTCACAATTTTCTGGTATTTTTCATCTTCTATCACGTTCTTATTCTAAAAGGGGAATATCTAAGTCTACGTCCACATTAACAGCTTATTTCAAAATATTTAATTCTACTGCTTATCACACTGGTATTTTATAACAGTGTAGTGTTTCTGAAACATTCACATGTTACTGCACTTCTCCGCGTCATTAAAAATCACTCGTTGATATTCTGAAGTACCCCGTAGGTGGAGGAGGCCCCAGCCATTAACCTAATTGTGCATTAAGTGCTGTGAACTTCACCGTGGGATATAAATCTAACAAACTAAACGCTCATCTGTCATATTTATCATGTGAACTTTATCGATGAAACTATTAGTAAATGGAGTCTGCATGCTTGTTGTGGTCACGATTGTGGTAGTTCAGGTCGCTTAATGAATAATCACGGTATATTCTCGGGTCACTGTCTGGTCAACACACACACTCTTGTTTTAGCAAAGCTCTCTCAACACATCATTCATTAATTTTGCTGATTAGCAGGACGAAACTAACTGTATAATTATGTTGACTCTGCATTTCATCACTGACAATGGACCTATTGTAGATGCACTGTTTGAATTTCCACAGTTACGCTTTGAGTGTGTGTGTGTGTGTGTGTGTGTGTGTGTGTGTGTGTGTGTGTGTGTGTGTGCAATACAGTCACTCATAAAAGAAACGGGCCCCCCTGGACGAGAGCTCACGTAATTGGTGGCAATTAAGTTCTTGTAACAGTGTACCTGACGCAGGGGTGGGAGTGAGGGGTGGTGTTAGGGGGGGAGGTGGTGGATCACTGCCTTCTGCACGAACCACTGCCTCGGGTCATGTCTCGTTTCAAGAAAACTAAACGAGGTGATTACAACAGTTACAAATAATGGACGACCACTTCTTTGTAGGACGGGTAGCGAGGGTGCCCTCTCCACCCCACCGCCGTATCCACTTCACATACCTACCTATGGCTGATGGCTGAACGTTTGTTGATAATTTCGGACCTATCAGCACGTTCCGTAGCCCTATGTGCTCTCTGTTGGTTCATTCTGCATCAAATATCGGACACATACTTAGCGACATATTCCCTGTGACTCTGTATGAGTCATTTGCACTAATATCTCGGACACCAATAGGATATAAAATATCTATACGACCAAGCAAGTTTATAATGTGACTGAACTTATATGAATAAAATGCTGTGTTTGTACAGGGTAACATTACCTCCCTTGGTTTGAGACCATACTGCCTCCTTGGACACCCCCCCCCCCTTCGATGACACACTCATCCACACCATTGTCGAATAAATATAAAAATGAACTTTCTTTTTTTCAGAATAAGCTTAGTTTGTAAATAGGTATAATGTGACGAATAAGGTCAATTTAGTGATAATCTTAGGATATAATGCGTAAAGGTAACATAATTATGCTGTTATATTCTCCTCGTGTTAGTTGTGCATGAAACGAGACATGACCCGAGGCAGTGGTTCGTTCACCTCCCCCCCTTCTCTCCCTCCCCCAACGCCTACGTCAGGCACATTGTTACCAGATCTGAACTGCCATCAGTTACAAGACCTCTCAGTCTCGTTCTGTTATGTCATATAAGTCGGGCTACTCCTTTACCACTGTCGCCTAACCTCATCTCCTTCAAACGCCTTTATACCATCGCTCTCTTCTATTTCAGTGCCACATTCTCTATATTTAATCACTCGTGAGTTTTGTTAAAATAATACCTTAACAAAAACATAAGACAACAGCAAAAGTGCATTCAAGTGTTGAAGTAAAAAGCAGATATATGGCTAAAATTAACACAGGTCAAAGGCAAATACAATCTTCAACAGACATCCATTACTGAAAAATAGTGGAGCACCAGAGAAATAATAGTGAGATATTTTAAAATAGAATTCTCGAGTTCATTTTTTCTTATGTTTTCTCCGATTAAAAATGCGAATAATTATATTCAATTTTTCTCATCAAGGAGTTGCGAGGGTAAAATGTATTTTTCGTGAGAATGGAGAAAAGTTTAAAGACTAATTGGCACAATTCTCTGCCCGAGCAACACCCTCCAGCCTATTTTCAATTGTATTCGGAAAATTATTCTTGTTTATGATGGTTGATACGCAAAACTGTTGTGTTGGGTAAATCGAGTTATCAGCAAAACAGCCTGAGGTTAGAATAATGGAGGCAAGAGCCACTGAAAAATAATATTTGAATAATATGAACACAACATTCCAATCAAATAACGTGGCAGACATTCTAGTAGCAAAGGAATATCCTGTGATTTTACGGGAAATAGCCAGAAGGATCAAAGCTGCTGGTAATTGTAGATATCTTGCCTCGTTGGAGTTTTATTAATTTCTTATTTTAGATCAGGACTCGTTTTTTGCAGTGTGTGTGTGTGTGTGTGGGTACACACACTACACAGGGTGGTGAAATGCATCTAGTGTGGCAGCATTATGTTAGTGTTATGGTGCAAGCACTGTTTGCTCCCTCTCGCTCTCGGCTGCCGCCGCTGGCTAGCCCTCGTGGCGAACGGGGAAGCAACTTGCATAAGTTTTCCCCTGCCAATACACAGCCTCTTCACCATCAAAACTCCTGCTCTGCCTCGTCGTGGCAACACACGGTAACTGGGTGCCTCGTGGGCTCAGGCTAGATCAGCAGGGGATCTCGGAGTAGCAATGGGCCTCAGAGGGATGGGGCATAGGCCCACTGGCATGTGGACAGGTCCTGGCGCCTACCAACCACCGCCCCGCTGCCTTGCGCATTAACCTTGGCAGGTATAAGGCTATGGGAATAAACCCCGAACGAAAAATCTGTGGTGGAGCCTTGCATCAGGCAAACAAGCTTACAGAGCTCCAACAAGACCTCAACGGCGGTGTAGGCGGAAGAGGTGAATACAATGGAAACCCAATGACTACACCGGCGGACGAAGGCAATGCCTGATGGACAGGCTACTAAGGCAAAACCCAACAAACTGGGCTATCGGCAGTCCATTGCAACTCTCCCTCTCCCCAGTCGTTGCAACACTTGTACCACTGGATCAGGAAAAAGGGAGCCAAGATGTGTGGTTGCAGCCTGTGCTCCTGCCTCACCACATAAATCAACTCGTGCGCAGCCGTCACCCAGCTCATCATACCTCTCATTATCATCAAACCCCTTATACCCCCCAAAAGCCCTATGGCAAAGGACGAGTGGTGACGGGAACAGACAGAAATAACTGCCGGGAGTCTCTAGTCACAACTCTACACATGGGCGGCACAGATAGGATGGTCGTTTATGCACTGGGATCTAGGCAGCAGTGCAATCCGATCCTGTCTGTGCGACTGAGCAGCCCTTTCGGGGAGCCACTCTGCTCACCTAAAACGGGGAGGGGGCTAGAAAAGGTACCCTAAGCATAGCCTGCCTAAAAACCCAACTTGACGAGGCAACCACACCCAGTAAGGTCATCCTTATGTGGTCGAAACCACAATTAAAATCACAGATCCAAACAAAAACAAACCAAACAACCTCATATGGTCGCTGCATGGAATGTCAGGACCCTTCTGGATTCTGGCACAAATGTGCAAAAGAGCTGGCTTGGTATAACATCAGCATAGCAGCCATCAGTGAGTCCCACCTCCCAGATGAGGGCCAACTCACTGAACGGGGGTTTGGCTACACCTTCTTCTGTAAGGGTAAGCCTGCTGCAGAGAGAAATTGCATTTATGGAGTTGCTTTGCCATCCGTCAATGCATCCCACACAGGCTAACGGAAATGCCGATTGGGATAATCAAGCGCCTCATGACGGTTCGAGTCCCACTGAATCACTCATGTCATGCCTTCTTCATCAGTGCATACGCCCCAACACTGGATGTAGAGGATGACATCAAGGAGGCCTTTTATGCCAACCTCGAAAGAGTGCTAACCTCTATCCCCAGAGAAAACAAGGTTGTGCCCCTTGGCGACTTCATTGCCAGAGTTGTCAGAGATTCTAACATTTGGCAGGGAACCATCGGGAGAAATGGACTAGGCAAGTGTAATCCCAATGGCCGACTCCTTCTCAGCAGGTGTGCTGCTCACAACCTCACTGTCACCAATACCTTGTTTAGGCAGGCCGACAAGTTCAAGGGATCGTGACAACACCCACGATCCAAACACTGGCATCAAATTGACTACATCATTGTCAGAGAAAGAGATCGCCGCGCTGTCCTCATCACCCGTGCCATGCGTAGTTCAGACCACTGTGACAGTGATCATCGACTTGTCAGATCCAAGCTCTCACTTCACGTTGCCCCAAAACGGCGAAGGCAGCAAGCCTCCAGAAGAGGTTTTAATACTAAGCGTCTGGAGGATCTAGCGGTAGGACATGCTTTCAGAGAGCAGCTCGAACATGGGCTTATAAACAACCCAACAGCGTGAATCCAAGTGCCGAATGGGATACTCTTCATACTGTTATGACAAAGACCTACAGAGAGACCCTCGGCCAGTATAGAAGAATACACCAGGACTGGTTTGATGAAAGTGACCCAGCAATCAAAGGCATCGATGATAAACCTGCTGCTTTTACTGACTGGCAGAACAACCCTCACTCCTGGACCAAAGCTGATACCTTCCACAAGAAGAAAGCAGTAACCATGCTGGAACTTCGCAATCTAAAGGACGACTGGCTTAAAAAATAAAGCATGTGAAGCACAAAAACTTGCAGATCAACACAAGATGCGCGAATTTTTTATTTCCACTAAAACATTTTATGGGCCAGTCACTCGTGGAGCAGCCCCCTTCGCTCATCTGACGGCAACCACATAATTTAAGACGACGAAGGCCTTCTTCAGCGCTGGAAAGAGCACTACCATTCATTTGCTCAACTGAAACACCGATGTGGATGTCCGGACTACCCAGCAGGTCCCTCAGCATCCAGAACTGACCCACCTCAGCAATCCTCCATCCCTGGATGAGTGAGCTACTGCCATCAAACAGAGGAAAAATAACAAGGCCTCGGGGCCTGATGGAATCCCAGCCGAGGTGTATAAAGCAGGAGGACCTCTACTAACTAGCCGTCTCCACTCTATCCTGGAAAATATATGGGAAAAGGAGAAAATCCCCCAAACTCTTAAAGATGCCTCCATTGTCAATATTTATAAGAACAAGGGAGACCGGTCAGACTGTGGGAACTACCGTGGGATCTCGCTGCTCTCCATAGCTGGCTAGATTATCGCCCGAGTCCTTCTAAACAGACTTCTTCCTCAGGCGGAAAACTTCCTCCCAATGTGGTTTTAGACCATCACGTGGCACCACTGACATGATCCTTGCTGCCCGGCAGATACAGGAAAAGTGCAGAGACCAGCGTCGTGACCTGTGCATGGCTTTCATCGACCTAATCAAGGCCTTCGACTCAGTCAACAGGGAAGTTCTCTGGTGGACCCTCAGCCGTTTTGGCTGCCCACCAAAATTCGTCGCCATTGTGAGGCAACTCTACGACGGCATGAACGGCAGTGTCTTGCACAACGGCACCCATTCAAACAGGGGTTAAACAAGGGTGTGTACTGGCACCAACCCTTTTTTCCCATCTTCTTGGTTGCCTTCTTTACTCGTGCCACTGCAATTTAACCAGTGGGGTGAACTTTGAATACTGGGTGAAGGGGCGTCTTTTCAACATAAGACGACTCCAGGCAAGAACAAAGGTGTTGGCAGCTTCCATTACTGAACTTCAGTATGCAAACGACCTCATCCTTGTTGTTCACACTGAACACGACTTACAGGATATACTGAACACCTATGCAGACGCGTATGCACACTTCGGCCTTGAGGTGAATGTATGAAAGACTCACTCTCTTTCAACCTGCCCCTGGTTCAGACACACCTCCACCATCCATCCAGCTTAACGGTACTACACTCTCTAATGTTGCCCACTTTCGGTATCTCGGCTCCCACCTGTCCACCACCGCAGACATTTTTAAGAGATCCATCATCGGATCAGATGTGCATCTCAAGCTTTGGGCGGACTCCGAAATCGTGTCTTCAGTTGTAGGGAGCTGAAATTATCCACAAAGCTGCACGTATATCAATCTGGTTGATAAACTCAATAACTTACACATTAATTATGATTTTAAACTGGTCAGTTTTGATGTAACATCACTCTTTATAAAGGTCCCAGTTGATGATTTACTGGAGTTCCTCACAGATTCTCTGGATAATATTTCATTGCCCGTCTCGAAAGACGACTTCATCGAACTCATCAAACTATGTATAAGGATTGTAAATTTGAATTCAATGGAGAATATTATGCTAAAAATTTTGGTATGAACATAAGAACATAAGAACATAAGAAAATAAGGAGTCTGCAATAGGCCGGTTGGCCTGTGCATGGCAGCTCCAGTCGAGAGTTACTACCACTCTCTATCATCCATGAATCTATCTAGCCTCCTTTTGAAACTTTCCAGAGTTCCCGCACTTACTACAAAGTTGCTAAGCTTGTTCCACTCGTCCACCACCCTATTTGTGAACCAGTTTCTTCCTATCTCCCTCCTAAACCTAAACTTATGCAACTTGAATCCGTTGCTCCGAGTCCTATCCTGCTCGGATATTATAAGAACTTTATCTATATCACCTTTATGGCAATGGGTAATCCACTCTCACCTGTATTAAGCAACCTATATATGGAATTCTTTGAAAAGAAACTATTAAGTAATATTTTACCACCTTCAGCTGTCTGGTTTAGATATGTTGATGATGTATTATGTCTCTGGCCATGTAATGAGGACCTAAAAGCTTTCCTGCCACAACTTAATAACTTAGCTCCCTCGATCAAATTCACTGTGGAATTAGAGCATGACTGTAAATTGCCATTCCTAGACTGTCTGATACACAGAATAGGTAACACCTTTAAGTTCAGTATTTATAGGAAACCTACTAATGTGTGTTCATACATTCATTGTTATTCTGCCCACCATAATAGTCAGTCAGTATTTTCATCAATGTTTTTACGTGCTTTGAGAATTTGCAGCCCGGAATTCATCGATGAGGAATATAAATTTAACTATAATATTGGCTTGAACCTTAAGTACCATAGATCTTTTATAGACAAATGCCTTAACATTACTAAGAATTCTTTTTATAAAACCGATCCCAAACCCACCCATGACCATAAGAATCTCTTAGTATTACCATTTCACAAAAAATTTTCTCAAATTCCTTTACAACTAAAAACCTGGAACGTCAATGTGGCATTTAAAAACTCATGCACTGTTAAACAAATGTTAATCAAGAACTCCCCCAACAATACAGGTGGCTGCATTTATAAGGTTCCTTGCAAGGCTAATAAAGAACTTGAGTTCATACAAAGGAGTGTTAGTTACAAGACTAGCGAGGTCATCTTAAAACTATATCTTGCGCTTGTGAGACCTCACTTGGATTATGCAGTTCAATTCTGGTCACCGTATTACAGAATGGATATAGAATCCTTGGAAGGAATTCAGAGGAGATTGACAAGACTAATCCCGGGCATTAGGAACCTTGAGTACAGAGACAGGTTAAAGCATCTTAATTTGCACTCCATCGAGAGACGTATAGTGAGGGGCGACATGATCGAGGTGTATAAATGGAAGTCAGGGCTAAGCAAAGGGGACATTACAAAGGTACTCAAACTATCCAACCAGGAGCGAATTCGTAATAATGGATTTAAATTAGACAAATTTAGATTTAGGCGCGAAATTGGTAAACGTTGGTTTGGAAATAGAGTAGTGGACGACTGGAACAAGTTACCAAATATCATCATTAACTCAAATACGCTGGATAGCTTCAAACATAGGTTGGATGGATATATGAGCAATAGAGGTTGGGTGTAAATGGGACTGCCCAGTATGGGCCAATAGGCCCGCTGCAGTTTCCTCCATTCTTATGTTCTTATGTACCTACTCCAACTATACACATTGGTTGTTCCTCAACTTCACTGGACTTAACATACATTACACTTTTTAATATCAGCAAAAATAAATTTCATTCCTCAACATAAGCCTGACAAATCAAGGACTGACAATGCCTCCCCCCCCCCCCTTCACTCAATCTGGCTCCTATCAATCAACGCTCGAACAGATCCCATCATAGGAATGTCTCAACACTGCTCAACTATCTTTTAATTTTTGAATTTCAGAACCTTCTCTCATCTACCTGGACCCAGAGTGTGCAGGCTCCCCTTTTCTCTGTACCTGCACGTTACACCTTCCTTTCCGTACCCACAGGGGAAATTAATTTTCATAACCCTCTTACTTCTCAACCATGGTTTTAAACTTTGCCCTTTTCTCCCCACTATGCCCTCATAATCAGTGGAACTCCTACACACGACCGTCTCCCTTTTCATCAGAGCAGCTTAAGGCCACACCCCTCATCCTTACCTTGTTGAGCCGTAATAGTTCATCGTCTCCCACATGGACCACAAAACACCAATACTCTGCCTCCCCCCTACAATCATTTGGGAGACTTGCGGGTTTCATTAGAGCGGACTGGGTTGTTAGACCCATTTGGCTGACGTTTTCATAATCCAGAAACATTAAGATGCAAATTATCCAGTTGAAATAAGACAGTAATACCACAGTGAAGGAAGTATATGCAGAGCGGATGATGTTAATGAAACCTCTTCCCCCTATTCTACTAATTAGGCAAACAATAAGGAACCTTGAAAGCAAGACACAATTGAGAGCATATTTGTGTGTATTAGTTACTGAAAACGAAACTTTGCTGAAACTTCCGTGCTTGGTCTCGAGCTGATCAGGCCGCCGTAGGAGATTTCAATTGAACGTCAAAAGTAATTAAATTTGTTTGCCACTGACATTAAGGCTGTGAGTACAAAAAGAATACAACTGGGTAGTGCATAGTATATGTATGCTGACTGTATTCAGTTATTCGAGGTACTGTACAGTACACGCACAACGAAAAATTATTAAATATTTGTGAGCCTCTTATGTTACTTTGTCACTGAAATGTGATCATTGGATTTTATGGCAAACATTAAGTAAAGTCTAGGTATCGTAAGACCATAACAAAAACACTTTTTTTGTTGTGTTTGTGTCAGAGAAAAGAATAATCCTGAATTGATATGGTGAGGCTACTTTTTTTAATCATATGTCTTTAAACATTATACAATTGAGAAGGTGATAATATTTCCAGGTGGTTGACAGTCAGACAAGATTGTATTGTTCACGATAACCTTACTGGCGTCCCTGAATAATAAACGTGAAGAAATGAGGAAACAGTAATAGTATCTGTATGTAGCTGGATCTAGTGTCCTGTAGCCCATATCGGTTTCTTGTGAGTTTCTTTTAAATCATCGTTCTTTATGTTGACTTACGTAAAGATCAAATCATACTGTGCTGTGTAAAACAGTCGTCTCGTTCTGTCTCGTCGCAGTACAACTGACTACATATATATATATATATATATATATATATATATATATATATATATATATATATATATATATATATATATATATATGCAAGTAAATCACTGTAGGTGCGCGTGATCTAGGTATATGCTGATAACCACAAGGAAAGAAGAAAACACGAAGTTCCCAAGCGCTTTCGTGTAATTCACATCTTCAGGGTGAGTACAGACTAGAGAGAGTAATACAAATCAAGGTGTATATATACAGAGGAGGGTGAGACCAGGTCCACAATGGTCAGGTATTAGGTAATGACCCAACTCACGTCTCAGGTTATCAAACAGTAGTCCAACATGAACTTTTCCAATAACTCGGTATATGTAAACAACATAAATACAGTGTTAGGACAGGCCAGGAATCCAATGCTCTGTTTGTTCATTTGAGGGATAACAAGCATTGCATTGACTGGGATAATGCCTCCTCAATATTACCATGTAATTCAATTGATAGTAGGAACATCATAGAATCTAGTCTTATTAAACATACCGAAGCATTCAACATGAATTTGAGTAACGGCATGTACAAGCTGGACAATTTTGTAATTAAGAAGATTTGTGATCAGGTGAGAAGGCCGGGTCACTTGACCATCTGACCTGACCACCAACCGTTGTGTGCTATTTAAAGATTAGTTGGGTCATTACCTAATACCTGACCATTGTGGACCTGTTCTCACCCTCCTCTGTATATATACACCTTGATTTGTATTACTCTCTCTAGTCTGTACTCACCCCTGAAGATGTGAATTACACGAAAGCGCTTGGGAACTTCTTGTTTTCTTCTTTCCTTGTGGTTATCAGCATATACCTAGATCACGCGCACCTACAGTGATTTACTTGCATATATACTATATATATATATATATATATATATATAATATATATATATCTATCTATATATATATATATATATATATATATATATATATATATATATATATATATATATATATATATATATATATATATATATATATATATATATATATATATATATATATATATATATATATATATATATATATATATATATATATATAAACCAAATTACAGAGAAAAATAAAAATATAAAAACTGCACTACATCATTAGGAAGGTATGTGTGGTCCCGTCCCCTGGTTTTAGAGTCTCAGTAAGGCCGACTGTTGCCACTGCCAGGGCCTGAAAGTCGAGAATATTCCGCCTGGTATTGACTATTTCATGATATATTTAAATGCAAATTGGTCTTGTTTTCAAATATTTGCATCTGTTACTGAGCGCATGGTTGTAGCGGAGGGCAGATATGCGAGTCTGGGGGCTGGTATGCAAGTTTGCTTGGACGTTTTTTGAATTCTTTTATTGCCAGAAAATGTAGAGAGAAAAATATTGACGGTTTTCGTATGTCCCATCCTTTCGTCTCTTTCCTGTCTCTGCTTCTCTATTTACCCATTCGCATATTGTTTTCTTTCTCAGTGCAAAACACACACACACACACACACACACACACACACACACACACACACACACACACACACACACTACTACTACTACTACTACAATTTTTTTTTTACAATGGCCTCCATCTTCCCCTTATAGCCATACCTTTGCCGCCATTTTATTACCTTAAAATTAATATCCTAATACATAAGTAGCTATCCTGGCTGTGTTGAGTTAGTTGAGCCGCAGATCTATGCGGCATTCAGTGACTGTAGCCTCATAGTCAATATCTGCAACTGTTGTCGGCTTTGGGGCCGATACTCTCGTTCCCCTAAGGCAGAGCAAAGCTGACCAAAGGAGAGAGAAGGACAGTTGACTACTACTACTATTACTATTAATACTACTTTGCTGTCACTCGGAATCGAGTATAACTATAACGACGATCCAGCTATGATACAATGATATAAGTTATTAAAGATGTCACCTTCGTTGGTGAGTTCTGAGGTAACTTGAGAGGGCAATACGGGACCGGCAGACCCGTCCACAGATGTTGCACATGTGAGGGCTACAACTAGTGCAGGAGGGGCGGCGGCAGCGTCTCTCCAGGGCTGACTCTTGTCTGCCTTGATATGCAGTCGGACTAGCTCGAAAGTATTGATACCTTCTGTGTGGTGCTCCAACATGCGTTATGGTGATTGTAAGTAGTTGCTTTGGCAGTCTAATGTCATCCATGCTGGTAACACGGCCAGTCCAACGTAGCTGTTCATGGAAAATGGTAGCCTCGATGCTCCTACAGTTGGCGTCAGCGAGGATGGAACGTAAACTACAGCACGTTGGTGAAAATTTTCAAGTGCCTTGAAGTGCCTCCTGTATGTGACCCATATCTCGCTGCCATCCAGCAGGGTGGGGAGGACCACTTGTCAATGTACATGCAGCTCTGTAATTTCAACTCCCTACAACCTAAGACATGGGTACAGAGTCGGTCAAATGCTTGAGATGCACATCTGATCCGATGTTGAATCTCTTTATTGATGTCGGCGGCGGTGGACAGGTGGGAGCCATGGTACTGAAAGTGAGTAACATTAGAAAGGGTAGTACCGTTAAACTGGCTGGATGGTGGAGGTGTGGCTGAACCAGGGATAGGCTGAAAGAGAATCTTAGTCTTACGTACATTCACGTCAAGGCCGAAGTGTGTATATGCATTTACTTAGGTTTTCAGGATCTCCTGTAGGTCACGTTTAGTGTGAGCGACAAGAGTGAGGTCCTTTGCATACTCAAGTTCTGTGATGGAGGCGGCCGACACCTTTGTTCCTGCCTGGACTCGTCTTATATTGAAAAGTCCTTTCCATCTGGAACTGGATGTCCACCCCGCCGGCTAACTTGGCACTGGCACGAGTAAGGCAGGCAGCCAAGCAAATGGAAAAGAGTGTTAGTGCCAGTTCACATCCTTGTTTTACCCCCGTTTGGATGGGGAAGAACTCAGATTGGGTGTCATTGTGCATGACACTGCCGTTCTTGCGTTCGTATTGTTGTCTTACAATGGCAATGAATTTTGGGGGATAACCAAAGCGACTAAAGGTCCTCCAGAGGGCCTCCCTGTTGACCGAATCGATAGCCTTAGTGAGGTCGATGAAGGGCATGTACAAGTAATGACGTTGTTCTCTGCACCTCTCCTGTATCTCGCGGGCAGCAATGATTATGTCAGTGGTGCCATGTGATGGTCTATAGCTATTTTGAAATTCAAAAAGGAAGGTTTCCGCCTCAGGAAGAAGTCTGCTTAGGACGACTCGGGCAATAATCTTGCCAGCTGCGGACAGCAGTGAGATCCCGCGGTAGTTGCACGGTCTGACCGGTCTCCCTTGTTCTTATAAATATTGACGATCTTGGGAATTTCTTCTTTTTCCCATATATTCTCCAGGAGAGAGTGGAGACAGCTAGTAAGCAGAGGTCTTCCTTCTTTACACACCTCAGCTGGGATTCCATCAGGCCCTAGCGCTTTTTTATTTTTCATCTGCTTGGAGGCAGTAGTTACCTCATCCAGGGATGGAGGATAGCTGAGATGGGTCAGCTCATGTTGCTGAGGGATCTGCTGAGTAGTCAGGACATGCACATTAGTGTTTCGGTTGAGCAGCAAATGGTAGTGCTATTTCCAGCACCGGTAGGGGGGGGGGGTTGGGGTCACGCCATGGGTAATTTGGTCATACAATGTTTTAGTGGAATTGAAAAATTCACACATCTTGTGTTGATCCGCAAATCTTTGCGTTTCACTCTCTTTATTTTTCTACCATTCATCCTTTAGATTGCGACGTTTGCGCTGGGCCATCGCTTTCTTCTGGTAAAAAGTATCAACTTTGGACCTAGTCTTAGGGTTGTTCTGCCCGTCACTGAAAGCAGCACATTTACAAATGACAAGCAATTGAATTTCCTGGTCGTTTTCATCAAACCATTCTTAGTGTTTTCTTTTGATCTAACCGAGGGTCTCGTTGCAGGTTTTTGTGATGACCGCATTGAGGGGACCCCCTTCGGCACTGGGATTTTGATTGTTTGTTGCTGGGTTGTTTATCAGCCCCTCGTCGAGATGCTCTCTGAAGCATGTACTACCACTGGATCCTCGAGTCGCTTGGTGTTAAAACCTCTTCTGGAGGCTTGTTGCAATCGCAGTTTTGGGGCGACGTGAAGGGAGAGTTTGGCTCTGACAAGCCGATAATGTGTGTCACAGTGGTCTGAACCACGTCTGAGCCACGCATGGCTCGGGTAATGAGGACATCTCGGTGATCTCTTTCTTTGACAATGATGTAGTCAATGAGATGCCAATGTTTGGATCATGGGTGCTGCCAAGAACGCTTGAACTTTTCGACCTGCTTAAGCAAGGTGTTGGTGTTAGTGATGTTGTATTCAGCACACTTGCCGAGGAAGAGTAGGCTGTTGTGATTACACTTGCCTACTCCGTTTCTACCTATGGTTCCCTGCCTCAAGTCCGCATCTCTGCCAACTGTGGTATTGAAGTCACTAGGAGCACAACCTTATTATCTCCAGGGATAGAGGTTAACACACGATCAAGGTCGGCGTAAGAGGCCTCCTTTATATCATCCAAGTCATCCTCTGCATCCAGTGTTGGAGAGTATGTACTGATAAAGAAAGCATGATGTGAGTGATCCAATAGGATTCGGATCATCATGAAGCGCTCGTTGATCCAAACAGGCATTTCGGTTAGTCTTTCTAAGATGGTTTGGCGAATGGCAAAGCCAGCTCCACAAATGCGGTTTTTCCCTGCAGCAGGCTTACCCTTCCAGACGAAGATATACCCGGACCCCAGTTCTTTGAGTCGACCCTCAGCTGGGAGCCGGGACTCACTAACAGCTGCTGTGTCGATGTTATACCTAGACTGCTCTTTTGCCACAAGAGCGGCTCTTCTTTCAGAATGTTCATTTGTGCCAGTATCCAGATGGGTCCTGACATTCTATGCAGCGACCATTAGAGGTTGTACTGTTGCTTTTTGCTTTGATCTGTAATAATGAATATGATTTCGACCGCATTAGGATGACCTTACTGGGTGCAGTTGCGCAGTCAGGTTTTTTTTTTTTTTTTTAATTTTTTTTTTTAAGCAGGCTATGTTTAGAGCACCTTTTCTATCCCCCTCCCCATGTGGGGTGAGCAGAGTTGCTTCTGGAAAGGGTTGATCATTCGCACAGACAGGACTGGATTGCACTGATGCCGAGATCCCAGTGCATAAGCGACCATCTTATCTATGTCTCCCATGTGCAGAGTTGTGACTAGGGACTCCCGGCAATCATATCTGACTGTCTCCGTCGCCACTCGTCTGTCGCCATTGGAATTTTGGGAGTATAGGGGTTTTGATGATTAATGATCTGAATGATGGCTGTGCGTGAGTTGATTTATGTGGCCAGGTTGGAGCGCAGGCTGCAACCACACATCTTGACTTTCTCTTTTCCTGTTCCAGTGTTGCAGGTAGCTATAACAACTGAGGAGACGGAGAGTTGGAATGGACCACCGATAGTCCAGTTTGTTGGTTTCGTCCTAGTAGCCTGTTTTTCTTGCATTGCCTTCACCCGTCGGTGTATTCGTTGGGTTTCTCTGCTGGTCACCTCTTCCGCGTATTCCACCTTTGGGGTCTTACTGGAGCTGTTTAAGTATGTCTGCCTGATGCGGGGGGCTCCACCACAGATTTTTCGTTTGGGGTTTACTCCCGTAGCCTTATGCCTGCCAAGGTTAATCCACAAGACAGTAGGGCAATGTTTGGTAGGCTCCAGGGCGAATCCATCTGCCGATGGGCCTATGCATCGATTTTGCACCGTCCCTCTGGCACCCACTGCTGCTCCGAAAACCCTTGCTGGTCTAGCCTGTGGCTGCGAGGCACCCATTTACCGAGTGTTGCCACGAGGAGGGACAGCAGGGCATGAAGGTGAAGAGGCTGTGTGCTGGCAGGGGAAGACTTATGCAAGACTGCTTCCCAGTTTACCACGAGGGCTAGCCAGCAGCGGTAGCTTAAAGCGAGAGGATGCAAGCAGTACTTGTACGTTAACACTAACATTATGCTGCCACACTAGACGCATTCCACCACCTTATGCACGCGCGCGCGCTTGCTCGCTCGCACACACACACACACGCACACACACACACACGCACACGCACACACACACACACACACACACACACACACACACAGAGGGAGGGAGAGAGGGAGCCGGGTTTTCCAAATCATGTAGTGATATTGTCCGCAATAGGTGTAAGGTGTATGTATCGCAATCGTTAAGTGAACAAGTTCTAGATGCAGTGATAAATAATCTTTATATTTTACTTTTCGAGATTTAACATTTATCATCATAGCTTCGTGACTGAAAATAAGTAACGAGAGCAAACTAAGAGTAAATACGAAGGTAAATGTTTGTAATATTGGATTACAAAACTGCAAAAACTTTAAACTAAGCTTTAGAGAAGATGTCTACGCTCTAAATCTTGAATTAAAGAACCTAAATCACCGAAGGACATTCCATGCATTATACTTTAATACAGTCAGACATTTAAAGTTAGTTGTACGGAAAACTAGAACAAGCTTTCAACACAATCACTGAAAATTAATTACAGGATCTATGTGTAATTACAAAAAAATGTGGAATGTAATTGTGAAATATAATAGCAATTAAACAACTGACACTTGACCAAACTCATTTAACTGCAGAGAAGTTCAGTAAAAGAATTATTGGAGCCTGTTGTCTATGGTTTAGTATGACGGGTATAACTCTTCTATATAAATATCTCATGTCTGAGCTAAAGGTGAGAAGTGGTATCTTTATATTGGGTGGTCACCTTGGTGAACGTGAGCTTAATAGTGACTCGGGCTGGTTTTGTTTGTAAATACTATACGATCCTGTTGCTGGAGTTTGGAGTTGACTTTTTTTTTCTCTTTTTAAGCCTGTCATCTGCTTACACTACTCTGTTTGTTTAAATATATTCTCTATAATAATGGGAATATCATAGTATCTGTGGGTGTTCTATTTACAGACACAGATCTACAATACTAAGTCTATTCTATTCCCCCCAAAATAAAATTGTTTCAGTTTTCAGTTTTCAATTACCTCACTGTCAGTAAACCTTTATCGAGTAAAGCTATAATAACAACTGAAGAATTATTTTAATAACCTCAATAATACAACTGGACTAAAAATATATCTGTAAATCTATTTATCGAGTTCGAAAAAAAATATACACATTAATGTTGCTGATATAAGAATTATAAAGGATCTTACTGCGTGATTTAGAGTCACATAGAGAGTTATTTGCTTGTGTTGTCTCCCACATTGTATAAAATCTGGTCAGTAGATTCTGTGAGAAGTTACAAGTAACGCTTGTTAAGTAATATTAAATATTCGGTATGTATGACACTTCAAGATAGTAGGTAGTAGGCAGCTATCAAACAGGGAGATACCCTGCTGTCATATGACGTCACAAAAAATTGTGAGCAAGTCCCAGGTTGCTGACCTGACTTTCTGCCTCATTTACACACAATTGCAGGGTCTCAATAATAGCCTATTGTGCTTTTTTGCACATATTTCCACAAAGTAACACTCCAAACACGAAATTAAAGTTTCGAAACACCATAAAACTTAGCAAACCACACTCATATAACTTGGCAACACTGCTTTTGTCGGCGTATATGAGTCGACGCACTGCCTCAGTACAATACTAGGTTAACAGCAGACCTGACTACTGAGGGCAGCGCTCTAAAAAAATAAAAATGCCCAAAGTTAGTGCACCATCTGGCAAGAAGCTAAGTGATCTTGTTCGGGAGTTTGAATGTGACGTTTTTTCCACTGATGGATCATTGCTATTTTGCAAAGTCTGTGAAAAAGCAGTGAATTTCGAGAAAAAGTACTTCGTTTCACAGCATGTGCAGACTGCTGAACATCAAACTGCTGCTCAGAAAACGAAACCAGGAAGCCAGCAAACGGTCTGCTGACTACATTCAGTGCATCCTCCAGCCGCAAGTCTACCTTTTCATTAGATCTGTGTAAAGCCTTTGTTGATGCTGGTATTCCGTTGTGGAAGCTGGAGAACAAGTCTCTGAAGTTATTCTTGGAAAAATACACAAAACAGCAAATCCCGAGCGAGTCTACTTTAAGGAAGAATTAGTTAAGGAACTTATGTACTTTAGTTACATTTCTAGTTTTATTTCTATAATTGCTCTTGGAATAAATGCCTTTTTAATGCCTATTTTGCCACTTTATTTTGCCTTTTGCCTGCCTATTTTGAAGTTTTTTAGTGCCTAAGCATCCGGGCCCTAGTATATTTATTTTATTATTTAATATTATAATTATAGTTCCGCCCCCAGGGCCCAAAGTGGGTCAGTGATCTCTGACCGGGTGGGCTAATGTCCAATAAAAAATAAAAAGGAAAAGGAAAGAAAAAAATTATATTACCAAGAGTGTTGAGCTGTTACAAAAAATTGGTCTACAAATTTGTGTAAAAGGACAAAAACGTGTCTAAAGTTAATGATGTAAAGGAGGAAGTGAAAAGGTGGTCTCCTGATTTCAACAAAGCCCTAAGATAAACATAATGGCAGGTAACAGGGCGCGACATTGAGAAGACTTTAATTTAATCGATTTGCTTCATTATATGTTTTAGGGAATATGCCGCTCGCTCCCCTTGAACAGGTCAAATGTTAAGGGTTATTAGATCATTTACCAAAGGTAACCATGCACATCCATGATAACTGGCGGAAAATGTGCCTCTGGAATAAAATAGTCTTTCTTGTTTTCAAATAACCGTGATCATTATGTACCAGGGACTATTCAAACAAGATTTAGCTCCTATGTAACGGAAAAATGTCGGTAACTCCCTGGGAGCGCAAATTCCGAAATGGCGGCCGGTGGTCATTTTCGCGATATGGCCGGTGATAACTTTTGAACTAGATACACTAGAATCATGAATAAAGGGTCATTTTCCACTCATTTTGAGGTGAGAAATCTGATGAGGTGATAATTTTTTAGTTTGGCGCCATCTTTCTCCCCAAATCCGAGATGGCGGCCATCGCCAAGGATAAAAAAGGGAAAACTAATTAACTAAGGAACCAACCGAGCTACCTGCATGAATGAGGCTTCTTCTGCCACTAATTCCCTCATGGCAGAATGGATAAGATAGTTATTTTACTTCTGAGGTCACCTCGATCCATTATACAAAATAGTTTCACTCTGAAATCTTATAAATAACGGGGGGAACACAATGGTCACTGTTTTCATTAAAGCAACGCCACCATGTGAGAATAATTCGTGATCTCAGTATCTGGGGTATATTCTGAATAAAATTAAATAAAGTTCCTTCTTTATGGTTTACTACAATAATATCATACAATTTAAGCATCATTGTCGCTGTCACTGCTTGAGTCACTGCTGCCAGTAGAATCACTATCCCTATCAGCAGCATCTTTATTGTCACTTTCACTGTCTGTGTCCATGTTTTCATCATCCGGATTCAGGGGGAGAGGTATTGATGTGGCTGGGTTAGAGGAATAAAAGTTAAATTTGATGTCATCTGAGTGCAAACTACAATAACATTTCACGGTTTTACATATTGCAAGTTAATTTGCTTCAGTACGTTAGAATTAGAGGTCATGAGCTATTAACATAAAGGTACAATAACATTAGAGTCAACAAAAGAAAATCAATTGAGCAAAGTGAAGAGTCAAATTAGGCTGCAGTGCTTTTGGAAACTTAAGTTATACGTCCTAGAATCTTGACCAATGTGTAGTCTTCGTCCAATAGGAAAAGTCTCGTACGTCCTGACAGTGTTGGGATATGTACTGTATATTAGACAAAATACGGACAGAAAAGGAGGGAAGTGAACCCATGAGATCTTAAATCATAATACTGAACATTAGTGTCAGGGCATAGGAACTAAAATTGCAGTACATAAACCGTGTTGGAAACATCAACAAAGGACTAAGGAAATCTAAGATTGGATCCCACGGGATAAGAAAAGAACCAGTTAGACACCACTTTCCAGAAAGGTAAGAGAACTTAAGAAGTTTGAATAATTTCAATGGGCAGGGAAGACTTAAGATAGAAGATTGTGGAGGCACGTGATGGAGGCCTTCATCCACTATACAGGCTGTTGATATGTTTATATAGTACACATATAACTAATGCACCTTCTCTGTACAACTATTTCCAGCAATCCTAGGCTCACATACTACATACATCCCTCACACTCTCCGAAAATAACGCTCTCTCAATTTATTGGACTTAATCTATTTTCTACTGACATTATTTGTTGGTAGTATTTATGATAATGGAAGGGAGGGAGGGGGGTTATAAGCAAGCTGTATCCGTAAACGTCATGCAAATAATGTTTACAAAACTAAAACTAGAAGCGAAAATTTCTACAAAGTTTAGTACATATCACTGTGATGGAAAACTAAATGAGTGTTTATACATTTTTCCAGACACCTTGTGTTACACAGTACGCAACAGAATATAATATCCACCTGTAGGATTTCAAGGACATTTACAAGGATATTACGTTTTGTATTTCATTTTTAGAAACCTTGTTTCTCGTAATGTTATATTATACTCTGCTGCCCTTTATAATGTTACACCTCACAACGGCTCCTCGTCCCGTGATATGGATTTATATTTTGACTACAAAGTCTAACTATTCCAAATTTATAATCGAGAAAATATTTCACATCATATGATAATGAAATTAATACCAGGTTAAAGAAAGCAGTACCTTGCTATGCAAAAATAAAAAGTTACAAGAAATTAAAAAGTAAAACTTTCACACATGAATGCATTATTATTTAGTGATAACATTTACGATTATTTCTAAGTGCAAAAGTATATATTATGTACGTCTGTCATTACCGTCAAAGATAATTCTAAATCTAACTGTTTAAAGGAATATTTCAAATAACACTGAAAATAGAAGATAGATGTATTGTTAATTAACTGACACGGCACAGAAAATGTCAAAGAAAAACTGATTTCAATTTTAAAAGAGAAAGACATAAAGACATACTGCGTGATGACGACCCTCGACCAAACCTGGCGGAGAGAGAGAGAGAGAGAGAGGGGAATCAATGGAACGTCATTTTATTAATGGGTAATGTCAATTTGCGTCATTAAGATTACGGGCATAGTTAATATGATATCCACCGAGGGACAATGATCAGTTTAGGATGATTTTAGTCAATTACCTGAAAGCGATACTGAGAGGGAAACAGAATGGGATACAGACCAAAGTACAAAGGGAGAGAGAGATGGAATGTGAGAGAGTGAAAGAGCGATTGAGAAGGGGACGAAAAATTTATTCATAGGGTCACTGGTATTGTGTGCTACTATTTTTTTTTCTTCTGTATAGTCCAAGATATATTTACGGAATAGACCATATCTTGGCTATTACTCGTCTGAACAAATGTATACCACAGTTAGATTTATTAATTTTCACCCGAGCCACCAGCATCAACTTTGAACCTCAGATCTCTTCAACACTCTTCTGAGATCCTGTAATAGATAACACAACAACTTAAAGAATACAGGTGAAGCGGAGTGAAAACTACAAAGGATAAATTCCAAAAATCACTCCCCATACTTAGGAGTCTGGTCACCCCTCCTGCTGCCCTGTGGAGGATCCCCTTGACCAAGATGGTTATCCAGGCAGAACGACACACCTTAACAGGAGATTGGCTTTTGGGAGAAGTCTTCCTGGAATCCTGAGGGGAAAAAAATCTCTAGCAGGCGTGGTCAGGTTACTGAGTACCATGTTGCTACTTCCCTTCACTGCTAACACTGTTCTTTTTATATGTTATATTTTGAGTTGTTAGTTGTAATGTAAAAATTGATTAAGTCTGACAAAATATATATATATTTTTTAAGTGTATGTGTCCTTGCATGTGTATACACGTGTCGGAAAATATGTTTATATAAGTTTGCGTAGGTGTATGTCTGTTTATATGTTTTTGTACATATCTATGGTTGTAATTGTTTGTTTTCATGTGTATTTACATGAGGGGATGCCTTTGTATGTAAATCTGTCACTAATGTAGTCCCCCCAAAAAGTATCGTTAGCCAAGGGGTCGATGTGATTCCAGGCTTTCCGAACAGTGTTACTCGACTTGTTTCTGAACGGTTGATAGTTCTACATCCGCGACTTTTGAGCATGAATAAGTGTTTCTTATATATATGCTTTCGAACGATCCTCCGAGGTTTCACATCATATATTACATGACTCGGATTGGATGTCGTAAATGGACACCAATGTCATGCGAGTCATCAACGGGATCTTACTTCGAATGGAGCGAGGAATTATCGGAGAGACATCGCAAGATGTGATGTGAGAGGTGCTATTATTGCCCTTCACAACGACGGTATACGTAACGGTGTGATAGCCCGGCGAACTGGGGTGAGCGAACCCACAGTATCACGATGGGTTAGACGCCATGAAACATCTGGTGTGACACTGAAACTTATAACCACAAAATAATGTCCTACCATAGGTGGATGGGGGGGTTCTGTTGCCTGCAAGTCCCTTGATTTTAAACCTTATTTACATATCAGTAAAATGGCAGATTCCATGTAGACCGATATATTGTATATTGCTGTAGCTGTTCACTCTAATATCAAGTAATAGCATGAACAACGTAAGTAGGCATATTGTGAAACTCAGTATGAATGAAACTCCGTTACTACAACGACGTGAAATGTCTGTTTTGTGGTTTGTCTCAGTTACGATGTTCCGAAACACTTCCATATAACGTATATTTCAGTGTTATTGTAATCATCAGTCAGTGGCTTGTTTACATATGCCTTGCCTCTAACCAGCACGATACATACATAAATATAACTTAATGGGTTTCTTGTTATATTGAAGTATCTCGTATGCCATACAAGGACAACTCATTCTCCCAATCCTACTCCCATTTCTAGCTGTCAATGATATGGCGAGCAGCCGTACCAAATTATGATGATTCACTGGGGATCATATCAAAGCATTTCGTCTAGCATTTCAAATTGCAGCGACGGAATTCCTAATGATACGTTTTTGGGGAACTGTACAGTAGTGCATTTGCATGTGTCCGATGCAGAATTATGTGTGTGTATCAATTAATTTCCTTGGGTGAATGCAATATTTAATGCACGGTACAGTATATAAAAAACCACCCTGGTCCTTTTCATCATACACATCATTACGCGAGATGATCTGTATCAAGGTATACTAATGCTCTAATTAAAGTCTTGGAAAACCAGTAACATTTCAGTAAAAAGTCATATAAGTAAATGAAAAGAAGCTATAAAGCTGTGTGTGTGTGTGTGTGTGTGTGTGTGTGTGTGTGTGTGTGTGTGTTATGAGAGTATGGAAAGGAGTGCTTTAGCGAAGTGGTTGTTGGAGACAGGGAGAAATAAATGAGGTGATAGGCGTGTGGAAGTGAAAATGGTATGAATGGAGACATATGTGTAGCCCTGATCGTCTCCTCACAGATCACCTAACGCCTTCCTTATAATCCAAACTTCTGTCATCATATTAAACTGTCTATAATACTTGATTTTATTATTTTGTGAGGTACATTTATTATTCATTAATTATCTAACAGGTGATTAAGTTAAATAGTGTTGGAACACTGTGAGGTTAAGAGGAAGAGAGCGAGAGAGAGAATGTGTGGAGAGAACCAGAGAAAGTAAACTGAGGAAAAGTAACTTGAAAGGACGTGAAGAGAGTGAAATGTTAGGGAGAAAGGAGAAGGTTATTGGAAAAACCCTCCAATAAACACCCGAACTTAAAGGCCGTCAATATCAGGCAATAAATGTCTTTGTTTCCTGGTACTTTAAGGGTCAAACTAAAATTGAGCTGCCAGTCTGGGACTCTATTTCATATTTTCTTTGCTCTCAAATTCATTTTTCTGTGTGATATCAGGTCAACTTCTGCCCTTGTACTGATTTTGATATTTGCTTCTCTCCTTTAAGACTCCAGATAAATTGATTGAAAGGGACATCACTTGGATTTTAGTGAATTTGATTGAGTTTCTGACATTGAATCCTTATTGATTGTACTGACAACTTCAAAGAGAAACCAATAAATTTTATTTGTACGGAATTTTAGGAAGATTGGTTTAGAAGGAGAGATGGAAGGAGATGCTTAACATGAAGTGACTGAACGACAGCTAGTCCTACCAACCTTTCATTCGTCTCTTATTAAGCAGTACTGTAAAGTGTATTTTCTAACTCCGGCTTTCATCTACTTTTATTTCTCAATTGTCTCACATATACCGGTCTATGTATTGAAATTCCCTTTTCTATCCTTCTTTTATCTCATTATGTTCACAAGTAGCACAAGTCGCTCTTTCTGTTTTCCTGTGTTTTTTTCTTATTTATTATATCTGTTTTTCCACTGAACAATATTCTTTACCCCCCTCCCCTCCCCCCTTTCGTGTTACCCCGCTGCCTGGAGTCGGTAACACTATCATCTGATTTTTTCTTCGATTTTCATATATGTTTACACTTTGCTGTCTCGTGATTGCTTTTATGTCCAATAAACACAATTGATATGTCTTAAGTATTCAATGATTAATTATTGGTCAATTGTTCTACCCTCGTTAGTATTGTTTACTCTTTATTTCCATTTCTCCTCCTGAGGCAAAAACATCACACGGTTCCTGGATACCATTCTGGATTCTCAATTAAAGACATTTTGTTTTATGCCTTAAGAACTGGATGTTGGAATAGAATCTTAATATGTGTTTTGAGGGTTTATGTCTGCTTTCAGTTTACTTAAAGATGTTTGTGTTATTAGGTCGTGTAGCTTGAAAAACAAAGATGTTATAAAATAAACGGAAACTATACAAATATGTATATTTTTAGGCAAACTTAATACTGATCGAAGTAAGTTAAGGTAAAGCAATAATGGGGAAATAGAATTGATTAATAAAAGAAAACTTAACCAAGAATATATATCAGTTATCTTTGTAAGAGAAAACAATACCAGGCAGCAAAGTGGAAACAAATAGTGTGTTTACCGTCATCCTCTTGAGCCTAAAGAGCATGTTGCCCAATAAATATTTTTAGATAAATTTTCGTAGCCGTGAACGTGCAAATGACAAATTCATAAATACGTAATAACTATGAACATCTTTTTTTTAATTTGCGTAATGTGATAAAATAAATAAATTAACAATAGATAAATTAGCAAATGTTTAATGAATGAGTTACTACATATAATATGCATAAATCGAAGAAATTTTCCAAATCTACATAAAGTCAAAGAAAAAAGTCTTGTTACATCCCCCTCCCCAGCTTTATGTTCATAAACCTATGACGAAGAATTTGGATAACGTTACAACGAAGCTTTGAGGTTCGAGTCTGAACCGGGTACCTGACCAAAATTCTTCCTCATGGGTTTCGGAACCTAAAGCTAGGGAGGTGGTGGGGGGGTGTAACACGACTTTTTTCCTTTGTACATTTATGATCTATTATATCTGTTTTACGAGACCTTACCACATTACAGAAACCACTAAGAAGTGTTCTAAACTACTTAAAGAAAACATATTCAAGAATTAGAAATCACGAAGCAGTGTGAGTTCACGTAAAGAAATATAAGACCATTTCTTTTTCTATTCGACTCGTTGCCAAGAATTTATCGAGGGAACAAGTGGAGCGAATCGACCGGCGAAGCTTCGTGACACTCGAGTCAAGTATGATCTCTGAACACTGGGTTACAACGAGAGGATTTCAGTCCTAACCAAACTTTACTGACTGGGCCTTGGTCCCTTTCTGTGCGAGTAGGATCTAATATACCAGTGTGACAATATGGGCGAATTCTATCTATCTATCTATCTATCTATCTATCTATCTATCTATCTATCTATCTATCTATCTATCTATCTATCTATCTATCTATCTATCTATCTGTCTATCTGTCTGTCTGTCTGTCTGTCTGTCTGTCTGTCTGTCTGTCTGTCTGTCTGTCTGTCTGTCTGTCTGTCTGTCTGTCTGTCTGGTTATGCCATAACTTATCAACTTGAATTACGTTAAAGATTAATATACTAATGAGGGCAAATGTGGCACAACAAAAACAAAAAACAAATTGGCAACTCAGCACAACTTAGTCCAAGGTTCAATCACAGCCCCTCTCTTTATCCCAACAGTTCAGGAGTGAAGGTTTGGAAAATTTACCTTAATAAGTGTGTACTGTAGGTTCCATCATGAACAGATACAGATAAATTAAATCAAGAGAATAAGGAATCAACATAATCCTGAGTAAACCACTAATATGTGAATAGTAAATAAAAAATAAACTACTTTGTAATATCACCATTGATTGCACTTTACACCCATAAATAATACTAGAGCAACAATGAATAGTTAACACTCAACTAAACCCTATTTGAAAAGGTATCCACCACTGACAAACTCAAACGTCCTTCCACCCCAAAGGCCAGCCAATGACTGACATCGCTCCATACTCCAGGGGACTACAACCCTAATACTATTATTAATCAACTCCCACATTAAGCTACAAAAATATCTACATACACACAGAAAATATTTTAATGTATCAAGTATCAGCCCTGCTCGCACACAGTTACAAAAAAAAATTCTTATTTACACTACTTAAGGGTAACATGTTTAAGAAATATTTCACTATGCACAGCGCAACGCACCACTGTACATTACGCCATGCATAACAGTATCTATCTATCTGTATCTATCTGTCTGTCTATCTATCTATCTATCTGTCAGTCTGTCTGTCTGTCTGTCATTAGATTTGAATAAGGAAACCGCGTCTTCTTTTTGTTTAAACAGTCTCATCATTGTAATCTTGTAATTTAAAGTTGGGTAATCCTTAAACAATACTTACTGCCTTCTTAAGCTTACGTGTTTTCCTCCAGTTAACTAGAGATTGAACTTAGGTAATTCGCGAAACATCTTATAAGACTTTTGTAAGCTGCTTTAAAGATCACGACCAAAGTTAATCAAGTAAATGAAAGCTTTTTAAACTTTTTTCTGAAAGATGTTACAGTAATGAAAGTTCATTTTGAGTTGTTATAGAATTTACTGATTGAAAAATTAAAGGTGAGAAAGCAAGGGGAAAGTAGAGACCCTTACGGATAAATTGAAATTAAAGGCTGTGAACCTGGAGGTATATACAGTGTGAGAAGATAAGTGATAACAGGCCGAGATCGTTTCTATGATACCTAAATTGATTGATTAACCCTTTCACTGCTGAAAACACAGAAATGCGATTCAAAATAAGACTCCCTTAATCACCTACATCTAAAAAATACCAATTGAAAAAAAAATCCAGCTAACTAAGGCAGACGGCTATAAGTACTGTGTGCTCTGCAAATGAGGATTCATGTCTGTTTGTCTGTCTGTAGAATAATAATGGACCAGGATGATAGAGTAGTACACTGAACCCCTTAAAAATGAAGTTGTTGGAGCAGTAAGGTGAAGATAATTCCTGTCATCCTCTCGTAGAAACAGTGTGGTAAAATTATTGATTATATAATATTATGTATTGACTTTCGGGAAATCTTTCTATATTTGCTCAGCAGATGACATCCTGGATATGCTATTGTTTTAGACAGTTTATAGCTACCTCCCTGTTTGATAGAGGCCTGCTACCTACTACATGGGCGGCACAGATAAGATGGTCGTTTATGCACTGGGATCTAGGCAGCAGTGCAGTCCGGTCCTGTCTGTGCGACTGAGCTGCCCTTTCGGGGAGCCACTCTGCTCACCCAACTTGGGGTGGCGGCTATAACTGTACCCTAAGCATAGCCTTCCTAAAAACCCAACCTAACTGGGCAACCGCACCCAGTAAGGTCATCCTTATGCGGTCGAAAACAAAACCAAAATCACAGATCCAAACAAAAACAAACCATACAACCTCTTATGGTCACTGCATGGAATGTCAGGACCCTTCTGAATACTGGCACAAATGCGCATCCTGAAAAAGAACTACCCTTGTGGCAAAAGAGCTGTCTAGGTATAACATTGACGTAGCAGCCATCAGTGAGTCCCGCCACCCAGATGAGGGCCAACTCACAAAACGGGGGTCTGGCTACACCTTCTTTTGAAAGGATAAGCCTGCTGCAGAGAAAACCGTATTTAAGGAGTTGGCTTTGCCATCCGCCAACACATCCTACACAGGCTAACTGAAATGCCTATTAGGATCAACGAGCGCCTCTTGACGCTTCGAGTCCCACTGAATCACTCACGTCATGCCTTCTTCATCAGTGCATATGCCCCAACACTGGATGCATAGGATGACATCAAGGAGGCCTTTTACGCTGACCTCTACAGAGTGGTAACTTCTATCCCCAGAGAGGATAAGGTTGTGCTTCATGGTGACTTCAACGTCAGAGTTGGCAGAGATGCTGACATTTGGCGGGGAACCATAGGGAGAAATGGACTAGGCAAGTATAATTCCAACGGCCCATTCCCCCTCAGCAAGTGTGCTGCACACAACCTCACAATCACCATTACCTTGTTTAGGCAGGCCGACAAGTTCAAGGGTTCGTGGTAACACACATGATCCAAACACTGGCATCTCATTGACTACATCATTGTCAGAAAAAGAGATCGCCGCGATGTCCTCATCGCTCGTGCTATGCGTGGCTCATACCACTGTGACACTGATCATCGACTTGTCAGGTCCAAATTTCTCACTTCACGTCGCCCCACCCAGCGAAGGCAGCAAGCCTCCAGAAAGGGTTTTAATAATATGCGTCTGGAGGAACCAGCGGAAGCACATGCTTTCTGAGAGCAGCTCGAACATGGGCTTATAAACAACCCAACAGCAAACAACGTGAATTCCAGTACCGAATGGGATGCTTTTAATACTGTTATGACAAAAACCTACAGAGAGACCCTCGGCTAGATCAAAAGAATACACCAGGACTGGTTTGATGAAAATGACCCGTCAATCCAAGTACTCATCGATGAAAAACGTGTTGCTTTTACTGACTGGCAGAACAACCCTCAGTCTCGAACCAAACATTCCGCAAGAAGAAAGCGGCAGTCCAGCTGGGACTTCGCAATCTAAAGAACGACTGGCTTAAAAAATAAAGCATATGAAGCACAAAAACTTGCAGATCAGCACAAGATGCGGGAATTTTTCATTTCCACTAAAACATTTTATGGGCCAATCACTCATGGAGCATACCCCCTCCGCTCATCTGACAGTAACCTCATAATTAAAGACGAGGAAGTCCTCGTTCGCGGCAGAAAAGAGCACTACCATTCATTGTTCAACCAAAACATCGATGTGGATGTAATTGACTACCCAGCAGGTCCCTCAGCATCTATCGCTAATCCACCTCAGCTATCCTCCATCCCTGGATGAAGCAGCTACTGCCATCAAACAGATGAAAAATAACAAAGCCTCAGGGCCTGATGGAATCCCAGCCGAGGTGTATAAAGCAAGTGGGCCTCTGCTTATCAGCCGTCTCCACTCTCTCCTGGAGAATATATGGGAAAAGGAGGAAATCTCCCAAACCGTTAAAGACACCTCCATTGTCAATATTTATAAGAACAAAGGGAGACCGGTCAGACTGTGGCAACTACCATGGGGTCTCTCTGCTCTCCATAGCTGGCAAGATTATCGCCCGAGTCCTCCTAAGTAGATTTCTTCCTCCCTGAATCTCAATGTGGTTTTTGACCATCACGTGGCACCACTGATATGATCTTTGCTGCCCGCCAGATACAGGAAATGTGCAGAGAGCCAAGTCGTGACCTGTACATGGCTTTCATCGCCCTAACCAAGGCCATCGACTCAGTCAACAGGGAAGTCCTCTGGTGGACCCTCAGCCGTTTTAGCTGCCCACAAAAATTCATCGCCATTGTGAGGCAACTCCACGATGGCATGAACAGCAGTGTTCTGCACAACGGCACCCACTCAAAGTTCTACCCCATCCAAACACAGATTAAACAACGGTGTGTACTGGCACCAACCCTCATTTCCATCTTCTTGGCTGCCTGCGTTACTCGTGCCAGTACTAATTTAATTAGCCGGGTGAACATCGAACATAAGACGACTCCAGGCTAGAACAAAGGTGTCGGCAGCTTCCATTACAGTTCTTCAGTATGCAGACGACCTAACCCTTGTTGCTCACACTGAACACGACCTACAGGAGATCCTGAACACTCTTCGGCCTTGAGGTGAATGTACGTAAAACTCGGAATCTCTTTCAACCTGCTCCTGGTTCAGACACACCTCCACTATCCATCCAGCTTAGCGGTACTACCCTCTCTAATGTTTCCCACTTTCAGTATCTCGGCTCCCACCTGTCCACCAAGGCAGACATCGATGAAGTGATTCAGCATCTGATCAGATGTGCATCTCAAGCCTTTGGCAGACTCCGAAATCGTGTCTTCAGCTGTAGGGAGCTGAAATTATCTACAAAGCTGCACAGTGGTCCTCCCCACCCTGCTATATGGCAGTGAGACATGGGTCACATACAGGAGGCACCTCACAGCACTTGAAAACTTTCACCAACGTAGTCTACGTTCCATCCTCCGAGTTCGCTGGAAAGACAAGAGAACACATGCCAGTATTCTTGCTGACACTATCTGTAGGAGCATCGAGGTTACCATTATCCATGAACAACTGCGTTGGACTGGCCATGTTGTCCGCATGGACGACAGTAGACTAACAAAGCAGCTACCTTACAGCCACCTAACGAATAGTAAACGTAACGCCTGCAGGCAATTGTAAAGGTATAAGGATAGTCTTAAGACAAATCTGAAAATGTGTCAAATCGACCCCTGACCTTGGAGTCGATTACTCCACATCGTAAAGCTTGGAGAAGCACCACACGAGAAGGTGTCAATATTTTCGAGTCAGCCCGACTGCAATCCGAGGCAGACAAGCGCCAACGCCGGAAAGACGCTGCCACCGCCCCTCCCGCAGTTGATGGAGCCACCCACATGTGCAACGAATGTGAACGACGCTGCCGGTCCCGAATCGGTCTCTTTAGTCACCTCAAAAATTACTAACCTAGGTGACATCTCTAATACCTCATATCATTCTATCGTAGCTGGATGATCGTCATACTCGATTCCGAGTGACAGCAAAGTAGTATGGCTATGATATCTCCTTCCTATTTCTCTTGAAAGGTTCTACTGTTTAATTCTGGAGACAGTTTACTTGTCGTAACTAACCCGTGAAGAACCATATTTCAACAACTTGTCATTAATTTATTCAGGATTAAAGGCCTCTGGCAGCCAAAGAATGGACATTAAAGTAATCAGGCGCATTACGCATTCGTGGATTTTTTGGCACGATACTCAATTTCTCAGTGATTTCTTAATGAACGAACAAAAATATAAGATATTCAGGAATTATCAGTAATGAAAGTCATTGGTCGCCGAAATATGCTGGAGAGAATAATAGTCTTTATACCAGATTTTTTTATCTTACGGAGGCACTTTCATTTTTGCTACAAGAATTTATTTAATTAACTTAATAAATGCTTGTATCTAACTCTGGTTTATGTTTGTTTTTTACAGGTTCAGACATCAGTACAAAGTAAGTACTGTACACAATACCTCAGTTTTACACATGCAAGATATCATTATAATAGGGTGCAGTTTGAAATATGCTCAACTGAAGTTAAAAATAGTTTAGGGATTGAAAAGGCATTAATACAATATTAAATGTTGCTTTGAATTTATAAAAAAAAAAAAATAAATGAATAAATGGAGCCATATTATTCATAAGTATACTAAGTAAAAAAACTGTGATTCTTGAGTCTTGCTTAATCTGGAAGCATATTCTATACAATATATTTATTTATTACATGTATCTGACGAACACTGCGGACCCTTCACATTATTGGAGACCTCACGGTGGTTATGTCAGGTACTGAGGCAAATCGAGGCTTGTAAAAATGGTAGCTTTAGGGTTAGGTTAGGTTAGGTTACAATTTCCAGGTTTAATCAAGAAGTATAACAAACACTTAAAATGTGGTTTCTGAAGGTTGTGTAGTGTTTGTTTTTCTCAGATGCAGGTAAGGTTCATATATTTTATTTTAGTACAATATAAATGCATTTTTTTCAGGTGCAGAAGAAGTAATGTACATGTGTATTTCTGTTCACCACATCTGTGAAGTTTAATTTAGGTGAAGTTAAAGTTCATGTCTTTTTCAATATAACACAAAGGAAAGTTTTATTCAGATGAACATAATGTACTTATGTATATTTTTCTGGTTTAGTGTATCTATTTCAGTACAACACATGCAAACTTTTTTTCAAACAAACATAAATTTCATTTTTTGTATAATCCTCCATACATCTAAGAAAATTATGATTTTACGTTGCCGTTCCTTTTTAAAGAATTATCGGGGTTTTTTTCACTAACTATGCTGAAAAATTATCAAAGGATTCTTAAATTTGCTTTTTGGGACGTTTTTGCGGTACAAGCTGCCAAACCTACAGATAAGTGTACACAAAAACGGTTAACTAATACTTATATAAATAAATTTCAAGGTTCTATAATAATTTTAATCGTTTTCGATTGATATAACATTATTTTTCGGTATTTATTTGTCATGTTCTTCCTTATGATCGAGATTGGTATTTTTAAAAGTTTACATCTAATCTGCATCTTGAAAATATCAACATGTCTCAGTTTTTCCAATTAGAGATATCATGTAATATAATTCATGATAAGTACATAAACAGTTATAGACAGTAATTATAATTGTAACGACGTATATTTGTTTTAATACGACACGTATGAGCAGAAGAAATGAACGAAATATCAATAACAATAAATCCTGAAACTTCTGTGTCAGGAAAGTCACTTGGAGATTTAATACCTTAAATGTAATTATTATAAATATATAGATTCTGTAACCTATATGTTTCTAATAAATACCACCATAAATTAACTCCGCCTCTTAGCGAATTGAGATATATTTTCATTTCATTATCTGTCGTGCCTCTCTCTCTCTCTCTCTCTCTCTCTCTCTCTCTCTCTCTCTCTCTCTCTCTCTCTCTCTCTCTCTCTCTCTCTCTCTCTCTCTCTCTCTCTCTCCTCCCTCAACCTCTCCCTCAGCGGTCGGAGGCAATCAGTCGGGGGATTGTGAGGAGGGTCATCGTCGGGATCGATTGTCCTTCGTTTCTTGCCAGGACATTTTTATTTTCCGTAAATCTTAACTATCTGTTTGTGCCCTATATTTTATTTATTGTTTTATTATTATGTGTGTGTGTGTGTGTGTGTGTGTGTGTGTGTGTGTGTGTGTGTGTGTGTGTGTGTGTGTGTGTGTGACATTTTTCACCTGTGTTTCTGCCTCGTTTCTATCTTTCTTCTAAATAATTAATAATTGTTCGTCTCTCCTTCATTTTTGGCTTAATTTACTTGTACCTTGGCAGACACTTAGGTTAGTCTAGAACATCCAGGCACCTTTTTACTTTATTTTTATCTGTAACTTTTTTTATAATTTTGTGAAGTCAAAACGTTGGGTCATATTTAGACCAATAAGTTCGTAAACAAGTCAGGTAGGAGTAAATAAGAGGTGTTTTCCTTGCAAATATCAGCCTCTTTAATTGCTGTTATTTTTTGTTACGCCTTAAACGCTTCTCTTTATCTTAATTTTTCTTACTATTACTATTAATGCTAGTAATAGTAAAAATATTCTAAATTGTATTTTTTTTATTATTTCATATTCATTCTACGTTGACTGATTCAATATACTGTATATGATTAATTATTTCAAATGCGGTTTTTTACAAGTAAAATATTCTCCACTACTCCCCCGATTAGAGGTAAAGTTAAAAAAAATCAAATTGTCATATATGTTTATTCTGGTGTGTCACTATATGTATAACATTGTTTACACCACACCTGCCTTCATGTTGAGAATAAAGCAATTATCAGTTTAAAAGATCTGTATTTATAAGTTAAAATAAGTGTTAAAATTCATCATTCCTTCCTCTTATACTCTGGCTATAAGGGAATAAAAATTAAAAAATTAATTATTATTTAGATGAAATAATTGATAAAACGTCAATCGGTTTGTAATTCTTAGAAAAAATTTAGATTTTTTTATATATAAATAAACCAAGTGATTGATAAAAAAAAGATGCACTGGGTCACCGGCTTCTCAATTCATATTAATCACCCTGAGCTTTATGATTTATTCAGGCATTAGTAGTGTAAAGTTTTAGACGGGTGATCCCTCAAACGCCACACTAAGGTATTAATAATGATTATTGTATTCTCTAGGTCATATCTGAAATTATTTTCCTCGTTTTTCCTTGATGTTTATTCCTATTTTGATTTATCAAATTCTTTCTACTTTCAACTCGTTCTCTTCCTCTCTCCACCATCGTTATCAGTCACGCTTCAGTAGCTCTCTCTCTCTCTCTCTCTCTCTTGCACCCCCTTTACCCAGTCCCTCATCATCATTGCCTTTGTCTTGTTCTCAATTTATTTTCTTATTCCCATCTTGTGTTATCTTCCCACTTGTGTCTTCCTTTGTTCTTTCCTCCTCCTCCTTCTATCTCCTTAACCCTTTCTTCCTCCTAATTCTAACTCCTCTATCTCCCTCCTTTCGTCTCTTCCGCCTGTATTTAACTTCCTTTTCCCCTTATTCCTGCCTTTCCCTCTCTCCCCTCTGTAATCCCATTATTCCTTCCTTCCTCCCTCTCATTTCCAAACCATTACCTTCCTCCCACCCTCCGCCACCGACTTCTTCCACTTCCCATACTATCTTTTATCCTTTCTTTTTTTTTATTACCCCTGGACCCCTCCCATCCATCTCTTCCACCCTTCTTCTCATTCACTTTCTGTTTCCCCTTATCTTTTTTTTTTTTTTTGGCACATTCTTTTTTTTTCTTTTTGTGTTCTTTTCACATTCTCCCTCTCCATGTTATTTGTATTTCATAATCATTCTCTTTTTTTTCATTTACTTCTTCAGCAGTTCTTGTTTCACACCTGATAACTCCAATCCCCTTTTTCCTTTTTTTCTTGGTTTTTTTTTCATCTCTTTCCACCTTAGTCTCTCTTCTTCTATTCTTACCTCCTTTAATTCCTTGCCACCCCTCCTCCCCCTCACCGTCCTCCCCTCTTCCTCCCCCTTTTCCCCTCCTCTTCTTCTCCCCTCCCATCCCCTCCTCTTCCTTCCTGTGTCACAGAAGTAATCAACCCCTGGAGTTAATCCGGTGATGCTCGGTCTCGTCTCAGTAAATTGGCAACCCTTTCATTAGCTTCCCTCTGACGGGATTGATCGGGTGTCGTTCGGGGGATTTTATGAGAGATTTCGAAGTATTTATGACCATTAGAGAAATCCCAAAATGGTCGGGTGGACAGCAAGTCACTTATTGAGGGGAAATATTCAATGATGGGATTACTGATGTGAAGTAACCCAAGTAGGTGATATGGTGGGGGAGGAACTGTGTTTATTATTATTATTATTATTATTATTTTATGACAATTATTATTATTACAATTATTAATAATACAATTATTATTATATTATTATTATTATAATTATTATTATTATTATTATTATTATTATTATTATTATTATTATTATTATTATTATTATTAACATTATTATTATTATTATTAACATTATTATTGTTATTATTATTATTATTATTATTATTATTAACATTATTATTATTATTAACAATATTATTATTATTATTAACATTATTATTATTATTAACATTATTATTATTATTATTATTATTATTATTATTATTATTATTATTATTATTATCATTAACATTATTATTATTATTATTATTATTATTCTTATTATTAACATTATTATTATTATTATTAACATTATTATTATTATTATTAACATTATTATTGTTATTATTTTTATTATAATTATTATTATTATTATTATTATTATTATTATTATTATTATTATTATTATTATTATTATTATTATTATTATTATTATTATTATCATTATTATTATTATCATTATCATTATCATTATTTTTCGTATTATTAGTAGTAGTAGGAATAATTTTAATAATGTGTTCATTAATTATAATAATAGAAATCTATCCACCGAACATCGACCTTCCTCCTGTAGGTAGCCAATCAAATGTTAGTGCCATTTGACCTGTAACCTCACTACTTATAAACCTATTTAATTCAGAAAGAATCGCCAGTTGACTGTACACTCCTGTAGAAAGGTGTATAAAATAATCTTGAGTATATAGTTAACATTTAACTGAGTGGACTTGGTAAATGTGAATCTGGTACGTGTTCATGTTTGCAGTTCTTTTCAGCAGTCCAAGTAGTTATGACTGGAACACGAACGCCTGACCAACAAACTATAATGGAATACTTAATTATTCTGTTAGGACACTACTCCTTCAGAACTGTCCATATATGGTGTAAATATATTATTATGATATAACCTAACAAGAAAGTAGTATCAGTTTCGTAGTTATGTTTTAATAAATGTATATGGTAAAGAAGAACAGTATTTTCCACACACACTTCCTCCTATGCTCACTATGCAAATACTTGTTTGTACCAATAACTTTTGTTTTGCTCGTTTTTTCAGGGAATGCATTTTTTTTATACAATGCATAGTTCTACTGTGTAATGCTTGTTTTGTTTTGTTTTATTTTGGCATCAGTTTTTACTTATACCATAGAATTTAATTCGCATTAATAATTTCTCCCCTCAATGTCTAAAGCAAAATGCTTCCCATAATTTAACTAAAAATATCACTCTTGCCATTTTAATTTTATTTGTTAATTAATATTTTGTTTCCTTTCATGGCTGAGCTAGTGAGAGAAAAGGAAGGGACAGAAATAATTGGCTACCGACCCGAGAGCAGCATTCAGTTTTTGCCACAGAGCCGAATATGCAAGGCGTTTGTGTAGAATAAACGACCTTAATACTCTCAAAGCTGATTTGATTAGAATACGCATGAGCAGCGAGCAGCTGAATGTTCAGTAGGCTACAATACAAAAAAATCATGACCAAGAATAAGATCATCGGATGAGCTTATCTTAAATCTAATTGGTTATCTGTGCTATTATTTTGTACTCGTGTAACACGTGAAAGCAGATGATTTCGTGCAGAGGTCGTTTTGTATAAAGACCCAAAAGTCGTTCCGTATAAACATGTAAAAGTGAGTGAAAATTACATGGTATCCATAACCTGACGTACTTTGACATTGAATTAATAGTAAGGGTAAAGAAAATTTAAAATTTAGTCTTGTACAAAAACCCATCAACAACTTCTTTGCGAAACGACCATAATTATCTTTATGGATCAGGAAATAACAGTTGAGAGCGCCAAGACGGAGGAATGAAATATGTAGACAATATTGATACCATGAAAAAATGTGTACAGTAGTGACTCTGTTGTTGGGGGAGTTTCCTTCGCGGGAAAAACCGATGATATAGAATCAGCTTGGTGGGTGCGAGTTGTGTGGGTGAGATAAAGGGTCAAGTTTGGTAAAGCCTTGAGGTACGCCGTCACCGGAGAGCAACTTCAGCCTTGGTAATGGTGACTTCCTTATTCTAAAAGTAGAGAAGAAAGCTTGTAGACCCTTTTTCTAATCCGAGGAAATGTTGTGATGATAATAGATAGAACATAATCCGGAATTATCTGGAAAATGACCGGGTGCGGAAAAACACTGTAAAATATTAAGCACAACCTCATTAATTAAACGGAAAGAAATTGTCCCGGAAAATATGACTGAAAATGGGTCTCATGTTAGAGTTAATAGTAGTTAATATTGGGGTGATGCCTTGGTTGGTTATAGAGGGAATAGAAGTGTTAGAATGGTTAGATTGTTATTAGTTGAGATAATAGGAAGACTAAATGAAGACTGAGGAATAAGGTGATAAATATTTTTTTACGTGTATAGTGTCTGAATCAGTGCGAGAAGAGGAGCTGAAACCTGAGAGTAATAATAAGCTTCTACTCTGAATAAAGAAAAAGGAGCACACACACACTTGTGTATATATATATATATATATATATATATATATATATATATATATATATATATATATATATATATATATATATATATATATATATATATATATATATATATCGGTGGTTGAGCCAGGATCAGATTAGTCAGCAAACAACCGGACCCAGCACCCAGGGTTAGTCAGTCCAGAGATAACCACTGGACAGGGACAGACACATCAGAGTAACCTAATCATGGTACTTCCTTAGTGAGGATTCACTTAATATAATCACAGATTTTATCTGTTTATAGACAAAATAAAACACAATACACCAAGCAGTGTTTCTCTTAAGTCCTACCACTTAATAATTACTGAAACATATGCAAAATAAATGACAAGAATACATATACTGAAACATACTCAGGCACGTACACACACAATGATACACAGGCAGCATACAGACAAATATAACAGAGCATAGAAGAATCCGAAGAAGATTTATTTTTTTTTATAAGTTGTTGAACACTTGAGGGTCGTACGTGTGTGTGTCGTCGCCTTATACACGCTGGGAAACTCCGAAAATGCCACCTTCACTCTGAAAGTTTTTTCTGGCTCTCAAAGCATTTCGTTCCACGCCCAATTGAAACGCTGGAATCCTCTTTACCTCGAGTTTCTTTTTAAGATTTATATTTTGCACCAGCCAGATGAAATAGAATTTTTCCTTTTTCTCTAAAGATTCAGTCTATTGAGTGTATTTTTATGTCTCGGTATAAGAAATGTATCTTTATAAGCAAATATTGTTGAGGCCACGAAGGACATAAAAGAGATTCTATGATGAAGAAAAATATCATGTAATATCACCTTTTCTTTATTTCTTGATATATGTGACGGCGCCCGGGCTAGCCAGTAACCCCAATTTTTAATATAATGTATAAACTTCATCATTTACATTGAATAAATACGCACTGTAATTATATCCTGTTACTTGAGACATCTTTAAACCAATATCTATTTATTAGAGATAATGAGCATATTTTTTACTTTTTTTTTTAGGATACAGAAGCTGAATCATGTAGAGATCGTTGTTCTTGTGAATACAGGCGGGCCAGGTTAAGGCCTGGACTGACGGGGCTATAGCAAGGAACCACAGCACTCTATAGAAGAGACTCAAAAAGCAGATGGGAAATTATTTTTCAAATCTTCTTTATAAATTCAGTTTTACCAAAACTGCACAAAAAGATGTTATCTTCATTATGACAAATATTGATACCAAACTGCTTGTTTTAAATTTTATTGTAAGACAAAGACCCACAATCTCGATTTAGACCCTAACCCCGTAAACCTAATGATTTAATAAAGAAAACCCTTCATTATTTTCTATCCCGCTACTTATATATATATATATATATATATATATATATATATATATATATATATATATATATATATATATATATATATATATATATATATATATATATATATATATATATATATATATATATATTTCATTAGCCCAATAAAACACGCGGATTTCTACATACAATCAACACCTAAACCCGCCAGGATTCGAACCCACGGCCCACGAGCCCATGACTGTGACCGGGAACGCTACCTCTGGGCCACCAGGATACTAAAAGCAGTCCTAGACTTTGTTATATTTCACACAAAGCCTGTTCAACGTGGTTATGGCGCCGTGAACCTCTAATGGGGACTACCCGTATCACGTAGGTGGTCAGAGTAACGTTTTACCAAATCCGGCTTCGAAACACGAGGATCCATATATATTTCATTAGCCCAATAAAGCACGCGGACTTCTAGATACAATCAACACCTCAACCCGCGCCATAAGTTCGTTGAACAGGCTTTGTGAGAAATATAACAAAGTCTAGGACTGCTTTTAGTATCCTGGTGGTCCAGAGGTAGCGTTCCCCGGTCACAGTCATGGGCTCGTGGGCCGTGGGTTCGAATCCTGGTGGGTTGAGGTGTTGATTTTATATATATATATATATATATATATATATATATATATATATATATATATATATATATATATATATATATATATATAAACAAAGAAGTATATCTGTGTGTGTGTCTGCACGAGAATCTCGGAAACTACTTTACTGATCTGTAGTGATGATGGATGGTGTTATATGTATTGATGATGGATGGTGTTATTATGCTTTGTTGATGGGTGGTGTTATATGTAGTGATGATGGATGGTGTTATATGTAGTGATAATGGATGTTGTTATATGTAGTGATGATGGATGGTGTTATATGTAGTGATGATGGATGATGTTATATGTAGTGATGATGGGTGGTGTTATATGTTGTGATGATGGATGGTGTTATATGTAGTGATAATGGATGACGTTATATGTAGTGATGATGGGTGGTGTTATATGTAGTGATGATTAGACAATAAAATAATAACAGTTTAATGCCAAAAAAATATACTTTGCTGTACCGTTGTAGTGAAAAACATGGTGGAACTTACATACACCGTTAATGAACTATTGATGGAAGAAGTCTTGGGGACTGAACAGTGAGACAATGTGGAGCCTCCCGGAGGGTGGCGTCCTGCCGTGGCCTAGCGAATGAGCCGTTCGGATAGAATTTGTTCGGCATTAGAATCCTGAAGTTACATGAGTGACACATAAATACTTTTACAGTGCGAGAAGCTTTATCGTTAAATTTTATTGTGTTTATAAATTTAGAAATGATTGTATATAAATCGCTAATGAAAAGTGGTATAATTTAGTCAAGGTTATAGAAGCAACATTACTGTCTATTTTGCCTATATTGTATTACCTGGACTGAAAAGGTTCATAAGATTCCTTTCATTTAACCAAATATATCAATGCACCTGCAAGGGCTGTAACGAGCGGGTAGGTTGTCCTCTGCTCGTTTGCTTGTTCGAGGCCCCACTAGGGGGGAGACTGAGGTTAGAAGGTTGCTGCTGCTTCGTCGCACGGGAGACACGATCCAGCCGTCACCACAGCTGTTACTTCACCCAGCTGTCCTATTCCAACTCTGGTCGTGTACTCATCTGAGGCTGCTGGGGCTCATGGGCTGATTCCCCAGTTCTTCACTAATCGGCTGTCAACTCAGGTCACCTACTCCAGCTACTGCCGCGGCTGCCATGTGATCGCCACTTCTTCCACGCCCTATCCACCGCCTGTGCCCTGACGTCTCTCCTTTGTGGCAAGACCTCACCCTCCAACGCCGGCGCCAAGTGAGGAAGCTGCCCTGGACCTTCCCCCTGAAAGCGGATCACCGCGTTTCCAGAACATTCCACGGTGCTGATTAGGAAAAAAGCTTCATCTGCAGCCGTACGAAATACCTGTTCTTTGTTGTATTAATTGTTTTGATTTAAGTAATTGTTTGACTCCAGTGCTGTTTATTTAATATATGTGTGAGTGGTGTCAGAGTTAAATTATTATGATTATTTTCTTAGTAAAGGGATGTCAATCCATAACGGTTGTTTGTTACCCCTTGGAAACCCATGTTTTTTAACTTTCCTTTTATAAGATACTGATTAGGCTGGCAAGGGATTTACATCCCAAAGGCCAGACCTTTACAGCACCACACAGAGGTATGAAGGCATTTCCCATCGCGTGGGTACGTCTGCTTGAGTACTGTGTGCATGTTATAACTAACATTCATACCGCTCAACTCTAAACGAATCTTTCTCACTTTGGTTCATTTATATTTATACTGCGTGTGTGATACCTGATCTGCCCGACTGGGTATGTTGAAGACTGAGGTGGAAATAGATGGAATCTTTGTGGGTGTTTCTGCTGCAGGCTGCTAGTCTTACCTCAGCCCACAACTCCTGACGACCTGTACCTGAAAAACTGTTTGGCTGGTATTTAAAAGTGTTTGAAAATTATAATCACGGAAAAATACTCATTCAGGCAAGAAGGAAAATGTAGTAAATACCGAGTCGTAACTACCGCTATGCGATCAGTTTTCAGCTTCCAAACATCCCTCTACCTGACACTACTCGTTCACCACCTTTAACCCGCTCCTGTAAACAACAAATGCGCCAGCTACTACAGTACCTAAATTTATCGTTTCGCATTATATGTTTGTGTTGGTTGATAATTAATGATTTAGGATGAAGATTACTGTAAATATTGCGTCACGTTACATGATTATGAACATACTACTCTGCGGCAAGACATTAATAATCCCAGATCAAAGAAAAGGAAAATGTCGTACAAAGGGATTTTTTCTCCAAGTTCACTAACGAAGAATAAATGTGTATTAGTAATTTAAATAAAATAATTTCCTGTGGACACTTTATGCTCTAGTGTTAACTGAGACAATAAAATAAGTGTAAATGTTGGGAATAATATTTACTTGCTGGGGTTTTTGCAGCGCAAAGAATTTGTGGTGTGATCATAAATTTTAAAGAAAAAACACATATTGCCTAATTATACTTTTTCTTGTCGTGATATTTGGCCATAAAACACTGTTGCTAAACTGTTTCATATAATAAAGATTCGACTCAATACAAGGCAGCTACACGATAAAACTTAGAGAAAACCCATTACAGATCTAACACGATGAACGATACTAATACTGATTGTAGTAATAAAACTTGTCTACATTCTTGTAAACAGAAGTCCGTATTTTACGTGGTAAGACGCACGCGAGGTTTGCAGGAGGAAGAGCGAGACCAATATGTGGTACACAGTAATTGGAGGGTGACCAGATAATGGTATAGGGATATGAAGGAGGAGAATAAGAGAGACGAGTATTTTTGGAAAAGAAGACAGACTGTAAATATAGTTGATTGGTAAGGAGGTTGAAAAGACTTTACATATACAGTATACTGTACGTGGGAGATATTGTATCCTATTTATAGGTAAAAAGTCGAACCAGATTTTTTAGGTAAAATTTAAGGTAATACACTTAGATTTAAGGAAAAATCTATATGCAGGGATGTGAGTGGTTGTTTTGGTAGTTCTGGCATAAAAACTGACTGCAGTTAAGGTCGATAGTTAAGATTGTGGTCATGCTTGTAGGCTGGTCAGCGGCCGAGAATATACAGTCATTACTGTTGGGTTACCAGAGGTATAGTAGTACTACGACGTCGTTAATAGGGAAGGGGTTGGAGTGGGATGTATTTACTGTTGAATGCAGATATAAATAAGTTATATACACGGGATTTTTTATAAACGTGCACCGTGGATTAGGGTATCCTGTGTACCGCCGGAAAGGCCGTGGACTCGTAAGGCCCCTTTCACACTATGCGGTTTCTCGCCGCATCTAGTGCGGTGTGATGGTTACAAGTGTTCCCTGAAGAATGCAGTGATGGGTAGGGAAACACCGGGTAACACTGAAGTCCGTTTATTATGGATGAGAGAAATACAAGTGGTGACTAGCGTGTGCCATGCACGGCTTACACAGTCAGACTGAGACTGCCTTGCCATATGGCAGCCTCGGGGCAATGTTGCCACATAAAACGTGCAGTGTTGCCACGTAATTATATATATAAATGCTACTCGGCACAGTAGCTTATTTACAAGGTTGTTACTCGGCACAGTAGCTTAGATGCATAACCTACACGGTGCAGTGCCGGATATAGCAGTCAACTGATAGTTCTTATGTACACTCGCACCAAAAAGTATCGGTGCAAGGTGAGATCGACGAGTTCCGAAACGATACGTATACACTGTGATATGTCGGGAAGGTTGGTAAGTGTATCCTTATAACCCCCCCCCCCCACCACTTGGTGTTGCCATATGGCTGACAATCAGGGCTGCCAACATACGGCTGGAACAACTCGCCTTTCCCAATACCTATCGTCACTGGTCTCAAATTGTTCACGCTACAGTATGCACCGATACTTTTTGTTGCGAGTGTACCTCTTCACACTATGCGGTTGCGGCGAATTAGCTGGTCCGACGCCGGATTGCATGTGCGGCGTCCCACTGGACTAGTCCGGTACCGCGCCCATACGCTGCAAACTGTAGACAAGAGTCCAAAGTTGGGTTTCTGTACGCAGCAACCGGACGAATATGCGGCAGAAAACCGCGGTCTCTCCAGTGCTGCAACCGCATCTAGGTGCGGCGAAAAACCGTATATTGTGAAAGAAGCCTAACACTTGTCTTGCCCGCGGTGCCAACCGTTTCTCTGTGTATGTCAGTTACACTAGAATAAACCGCTATACAGTAGTACATCCTTCTTTCCTCACACCACCAAACTGTGGAATGCTCTGTCTTCTTCTGTTTCCATATTCATACAATCTGTCCCACCTCGAAAAGCTGATTTTCCGCCATCTTCGTGGTGTAGATTAATATAATCTTTTTCTCTTCTATTTTCAATTTATTTTTACTCTTGTTTTTTCGACCCCTACGCCCCGTTGTGGGTCGATGATCTGAATAGTTATACAGGCATGGTAGTAAGAAGTCAAAATTTTCATTTAAGACGTAACTACATTTTGCCGAGCTTTCAAGCCGAGTTGTGTCGAGTCTACATGGAAGATAACACGAAAGGCATAATAGATAACAGATAACCACATATACAGGGTTGATTATAAATCCGTGGGCTGGGGTGTCAACAGGTTGAAAGGTTGAACTCTGGTTAGGCTTGCTGGCATCCTTTGAAAGGGTCAATAATCATGTCTGTAGAAGAGGATAAAAGATATGTTGAAGACAGAAGAGTTTAAAGGAAAGTCTGTAGATAAGTTGGCAGGTAATAGCTGTGGAGAGGCTTGGAATCAACAGTGCCACTGACTGGCCAAGTCACAGGCTTCGGATTGATCACATCGTAACGAAGAACAGTGGCGTGAATAACCTTGTTGTGGAGGGCGACTAGACAGCTTCATTACTCCTCCTTCTTCCCCTTCTCTCTCTCTCCCCTCCTTGATGGCCTGGGTGATTGTGTCGTATAGCCCGAGTCATTCACCAGCTCCCTGCACCGTCCAGTGGCCACATTTTTCCCTCGCACTCCCACTGATTGGAACCCCCAGATTCTTCCTGTCGGTGTGCAAGTTACAAGAAGCTTCTTGTAGGCATCCTTCTTTGGCTTGTTCAAGGTGTTCAGTCGTAAAGGAGCAGAGGAGATCTGTTTAAGACAGACACATCAATTAATTTTTATCTTACACATTTCATTTAATGTTATACAGATAAATGCTAATAATTCTTTTTTTACACTGGGCGATTCTGTTCCCATCGAAAATGAAGATAGGTTTAGATATGTCATGTTGAACGATGGATAAGGTAATTGCAAGCAGTTTGAGGCCTGAAACAAAAGACTACGGCGGAGAAAATGGTCCTCAGTCTACTTTTACTACCGGCGATACGTTAGGAAGACAACCACGGTGCAGCTCTGTAGTATGTGGTGGTCTGCTAAGTATTTTCAACCTGTTTGTGATTTATGCGATACACATTTACTATCTGTCATAACATTCATCGCCTTCCTGTTTTTTTCTATTGGCCTTATCTTATATAGATCAGCCATGTGGTAGAAACATTTGTTATTCTTCTTTTGTATATTTTATGTCCTTGTAGTGTAAGAAAGTCATCTAGGGATTGAACATTTGAGGGTAGATTAATGAGAAAAAATATGAGTGGTGGTAATATAAGCTAATGGAAAACTACAGTTGGCGTCGTTGAAGGCTACTGTAATGTTTGAGTCTTTGTGTTAAACTAAGACTGGCACTGTCCTGTGGATATTAATAAATAAGAGAAAGTTCAGGGAAAACTGAAGTTTATATTTTTATGTGACTACTACCGTGTATATATATATATATATATATATATATATATATATATATATATATATATATATATATATATATATATATATATATATATATATATATATATATATATATATATATTTATGTGTGTGTGTGGAGAGAGAGAGATAGAGTATTTTCTTTACACATGAACTCAGTCATAATCATCTCAATGAAATGTAAGTACTGTATACCAGGTCTGTCTAAAAGAAACCGAACTTTTTAAATAGCGCGCCAACGAGCTGGCGCAGCGTGCTCGCGACGGGAGCACTGTGTAGCGGTGACCTTGACCTTTAGTCTAACACTAGCCGCATCACGCCACGTCAATTAGTCACCGAGCTACACGTGCTAGAGTGAAAGTGTGTTTAGTGCACGGGGCGATTTGTTGCAAGTTGAATAATGAAGGATCTTGAAGAGCAACGTGCTTGTGTGAAATTCTGTTTCAAATTGGGAAAAACTATTAAGGAGACTTTTCAAATGTTGCAACAGGCTTATGGGGGAGGATTGTTTGAGCCGTACGCAATGTCACGTGTGGTACCAGCGTTTCAAAATGGGAAGAACATCCACCGAAAACGATCCCAAACCTGGACGTCAGAGTCGCTCAAATGTGGAGGTGATGTTGATCATCTTCTTTGATTGGATGGGCGTCGTTCATCATGAGTTTGTTCCACGTGGTCAGACAGACAATAAAGAGTTTTACTTGGAGGTCCTGAAGCATTTGAGGAAGGCAATGCGAAGGAAGAGGCCTGAGGCGTGGACAAACAAGACCTGGATGCTGCACCATGACAATGCACCTGCTCACGCGTCGCTCCTTATCCGTGACTTTGGCGAAGCACGAGACGACTATCGTCCCCCAGCCGCCCTTCTCTCCGGATTTGGCCCTTGCAGACTGTCTTTTGTTCTCAAAGTTGAAATCCACCCTGAAATGTTGCCGATTTCAAACGATAGAAGAGATAGAAGAAAATTCGCTACAAGACCTGCACACCATCCCTCAAAACGCGTTCCAGGACGCTTTCCAGAACTGGAAAAAAACATTGGGAGCGGTGTATCAACAATGGAGGGGAGTACTTTGAAGGAGACAAGTCTGACTAAGTTGTAAGTAAAGCAATAAATTTGTTTTTAAACAAAAATCGGTTTCTTTTTGGACAGACCTCGTAGACAACGTTTGCATATTTTTTATTTATTTTTTTTTTTTGGGGGGGGGTCATAGCTCATACCTAATACTGTAAAACCAGATTATTCCCGGAATATACCACTATTACGAAACCTACAAATAAATAGGCAATTCCACAAATTTTTCAATATATATTACAATTTTCAGGAAATTTCCCGTTCTGCAGTTGCAGTTTGCCTCGTTGTTTTATGCGTTAATTAAAAAGCGTATTTGATTTTCCGAAATGAATTACTTTCCGCCGTGCAACACATTATTTTTCGGTATCTGATTTCTTGGTATTTTCCCCGGAAAATGTTTTTCTGTAACGTGTACATGTACTATGTATTATTTTGGCCATGTTAAAAGCATTATTTTCCGCTGCCAGATTATGGTTGGTGCTAATGCTGCTACAACATTTCATTTGGCGTTGATTTTTTATTGTTTACACTACAGCGAGCTTAATAACAGGTCACTGATACTCAATAAGAGACACCAACCTCCAACTGGAAATACTATTACATTTTAATTCTTCTATTGTGGTTGATTAGCAAATACGGAAAATATTAGACTTTACTGTGATTCCCTTTATCTTTTTCGTGTTCTTCGCTTAACTTTGTGCAGCAAAATAGTGATATAATTAAAGACTTTATCATCAACTAACCGTAACTTTTAGATATGGAGATCATATAATGTCTAGGTATGACAAGAAAGTCGATGATTTATCACATAAACACATTTAACAGTCTTCGGTTTATGAATTGCTTTATTGATTCTCTGTGAAGTTAAGCATAAGCCTTACCGTTATGACGATCACCGAAGGATGATTACTGAGAAATAGCCTTCATGATGGTGCTTAGAAGTTCCTGACACACTTATCTATACCTTCTCATTAGTCCCTCCAAAAACGACATAGTTCCATTATACAGAGAAATATTTAACTGCTCTATTATTTATGTCTTTTTCATCATCCTTATGTTTTTCTTCTTTTCTTTTCCTCTCCACACCCTCTACCCTCATTCTCTTCTTGTCTTCCTCTCCGCCCATCTTAGAGTTCCATACCGTGTCAGCTGTGAACATCGTTGTGTGTGGCAGCCATCTGTGAAGGCCGTCCCCGTCCTTCCCCTCCTCACCACTTGCTACGTCGTAAACTTTTTCTAATATTTCCTTGGGAGAAGACAGAGCTAACCCCCCTTAACATTATTTGCCAGACACATGTTTGATAAAACGAGGGACCTTAAAGGTGCCCTCACATCGGTTAATATTTAATTATATTTTTAATTATTGTTTTCCTTGTTTTGAATATGACAGTGTGTGTAACTTCTAAAACACACAGTGATTTTATATTTGACTATATCTAAACTTAATATTTACTCCCTCTCTCTCTTTCTACTTGCACACTCCTAATTCAATGTTACCAAAAATATTATGTATTGTAAATGTCTCTCCTGAGTTCCTCTCTCTGATCTCCTCACGCATAGTTCATGTGGTGATCCACCTTGGCAGTACCTAGTGTGGTGATTCACCTGAGCATGGTTAGTTCACTTTAATACTTGAAAAACCAGTATGAATGTTCCCTCTTAGTTATATCACTAACCTTATCAGCCAGACCCCTGGGGCCTCCCGGAGACAAGGACAAATGCTCTTACTCGTCCTGTATGTCCCTCGCCCATTCCCCTTCACCATTACTGTGTTTCCCCAACTCTTAAATCTACTGAACACTGTCTGATTTCCTCAACGCATATACAGTAATGTTATTTTAGCTGTGAAGTATTACGTTTTTCATTGTCTGATAATTACCCGTATGTTTATACTAGTGGTAGTCGTGGAGCCCTCGTGAAGAATGTATACTTAACTGCTAATCCAATTTTGTACTAACCTCTTTCCTCCCCATGTTCCCAGTTCTCACTTCACACCATTTTTCGTTCCCTCGCAATCTCCTCTTTCGCCTTCCCCCATTCCCCTTTGACAGTAGTTTCTTGTTTTTTCATTTGTTTTCCTTATGTCTCTGCGCATCAATTTCTTATTATTTATTTCTAGTTTATTTCCTATAAGCCACATTGTCGTTAAGCGCTCTATTTCTTAATATCCTTTCATGCATTCTCTCTCCTCCCCCTCGCTCTCCTCGATGCCACGGAGCTAAGAGAAAATATACGACCCTAACATTGGCGAACCACAGCATACACAACCTCACCCTGAGGGCCAAATTAACCAATAGATTAGATTTTATGTTTCCATCGGTTGTTCTGCAGCAGCTGGGTTAGCGTCTCGCAGCTGCAGGACCGTGTGCTTCTGCCGTCATCACTCAGCTGCTACTGCTTCTGCTGCTGTCGCTGCTGCTCTTGCTGCTGCCGCTGTTGCGCCTGATCACATGGAAGGTATTATTGGTAGTAAAAGCTGCCTTAGGGATGCTGATACGAGCAAGGAGGAGCCAGACAGCCGGCTAGACTGCATGAACAGAGGTCTGGTAGTGAGAGACTTATACAAAGATCACTTTTTATATACTGTATGAGGAAGCTGGTGTGTGGGAAGCAGTATGTATTGGACTTGGTGTAGTATAGACAGATAGACCGTACTAAGTGGGACACGGCACAGCCAGGTACACGAGGCCTTCATACTGTATGTGTTACTTGCGGGAGATCCTCGAAGTGGACCTCTTTACGTCTCCTTCGTCGATCTTTTAAGAGATTCACTTCGTAGGATCGATTATGTAACAATCAATTAGCTGTAGTATTAGACATTTTGTAAGTGGGAATTCTGACGACACTTTATTTCAGACATGAGTGTATCTGTGCAGGTATACGAAACTTCATGTGAAAAACTCAGTATAAAAATATAAAAAAATACAGCATGGAAAAAATTAGTGAACGAAACGCAGTGCAAGTATTCAGCAAACAAACTCACTACCCAGGTCCTCTTGGAAAGGTAAACACAATAATCAATATAGTACGTTCATATGTTGTGAAGAAGGTAGTGTGAGGTGGTTGATAATCATTATTTACCTCGAAGGGGTTAATATGACAGCTTCAGCAACTCTGATAATCAAGACGAGTCTCCGGCAACGTGAAGGGATTATTGCACCACCCAACTGGAGTTCAATATGAGAGAAACTTGTCCAGGGAAGTCAGGTGGCGAATAGTTGAGATATTAATAATATAAAAATGTAATTGTTTTATACTGAAAGAAAGAATAGTGTTAATACTTGTTATACTTGTTCAGCCTACCAGGGCAAAGGTCAATAACCCACATCAGGGTCTGGTGGTGAAAATATAATGATGATAATAATAATAATAATAATAATAATAATAATAATAATAATAATAATAATAATAATGATGATAATAATTAAAAATTAATAAAAGATATCAAAAATTAGAAAAAATACTAAATAAAAATGTAATAATAATAATAATAATAATTATATTAATAATAAAGGACCATAAAAAAATAGATGAATAGTGAGAAACAATATATGTATGTTACTTAACTGGAGTTACTGAAGGGTGGGTCACTTGACTCTATATATTCTGGTATCCATCCATCTGTTACTGGAGGGAACCCTTTGTTTAGATCAATGTATTCGTTAGGAAGGGAAATGAAAAGGGATATCTTCCAATTTAAGTTTATTCACCAAAGACGTGATATGAGGTCATCTGCGTTCGTCCTGTTTCTAACTAGATACCGTGGGAGAGAAGGTAACTCACTATAAACCAGCACGATTACAGGAAAACATTAAGATTCACATTACCACGCCTCAGTATACTACGGTCGCCGGGCCACCCAGGATACCCCCTGCACTTTCACACTTCAACAGATAAACTGTCTGTCTTTTTAACACTGCATATACTAGCTGCCGAACAGACATTTTTAGTGTCCAATCAGAGCAGGGATTTTTCCAAAGGACCTTATGTTCTGTTATACTGATTGGTTGGCACACGGTATGGGCGGGGCTATCTTCATGGCCCCCATATTGACTTACATCTGTTATTCTTGAGGCTATGACTAATTGTATACCATTCTGGTCTAACAAGTGCTATGAACACTGTAACGGTCGTTCACATGGGTATATGGGCTCAGGCATGTGTGGGTGTTCCTGTTTATTACAATGTTGTCAAAGTAAGAGAAAGAATTGAGACCCTTTTTTTGTGTGTAAGTGAGGCAGAAAGTCAGTTGAGCAACCTGTGACTTGGTTACAATTTTTGTGATGCCATATAGTAGCAGGGTCTACCATTAGACAACATATTATGCTTCCAATATCATGCGCGGTGGTAGTACCTCCCTGTTTGATAGCTGCCTACTACCAAGGTAGTGTTGGTATTGTATGCCTCTTGAAGGCATAGGATGAAGCACTCTCAGGTACTCATGCCCTCATTAGCTCCCTTCTCACCAGATTATATTCTGCTCTCATATTCCCTTCTAAATTTTGGTACACAGAAAGTATTCATTATGTTAAGGATATATATGGAAATTATCACTTACAGTAGATATCCCCAAAATTTAACCTGGTTGATGTTCATAGTGTGGCGCTGTTGATACTTATCTCATGCAATATCATCTGATATGAAATATATTATGAGTTATCTCTTAACCTCCCTCTTACCTACCGGCCACATTAATAACTCCTTTCTGTTAATGTACAATACCTTTTATACTCCAAAACCACAATCATATTAGTAACAGCTTCCTTCTCGTTTTACAAAATCAAATATCTACTCGTCATTTTCACCGGCCTCCAGAACTTTCACCACCGGCCTCCAGAACTATCACCTCCAGCCTCCAGAACCCTCACCACCGGCCTCCAGAACTCTCACCACCGGCCCCATGCACTCTCACCACCGGCTTCCAAAACTCTCACCTCCGGCCTCCAGAACGCTCACCACCGGCCTTCAGAACGCTCACCACCGGCCTCCAGAACCCTCACCACCGGCCTCCAGAACCCTCACCACCGGCCTCCAGAACCCTCACCACCGACCTCCAGAACTCTCACCGCCGACCTCCAGAACACTCACCACCAGCCTCCACTACTCTCACCCTCACGTTATAAATTTAGGCTTTAATGCTCGTGGTGTCTTGTCTGTTACAATCGCTAATTTCTTTGGGGTTACGTACTTGGTCTATATAATCGCTTATAATCTTCTCCATCTATGTATTATTGAACGATCCAACCTTCAAGAATCTAATGTAGAAGTTTATCTTGCATTACCATTTCCCACTTTGATATGATTCTTCTGCCTGGTCATATTTCACCATCTGGGATCATAGGTAACTTGGTACTTTTATCCTCTCACCTTCAATTTTCTTCTCTTTCACACTTTTCTAGTATCTGTCACCAGAGAGTGGATATCCCCTGCCTCCTGACAGTAAATATGAGTTTTCAACAAATATTAATATCACAAGGCGTCTCCTCGGATGCACATATTGCTTCTTATTCCCCGTAATAATATTTCAGAAATCGCTGTTTGTCCAATGTATAAATATGTGCAGTACAGTCGAGGTCAAAAGTTCACTCCTTGAATTTACTGACTTCGACTCTTCTTTGGGGCGGATGTCGTGTTTTATCTCATTAGGGGTAGATGATGCTTCAGTTTAGGGGGAAGCGAACTTTTGACCCCGCCTCTACAGTACACATTATATTTTAACCCCCGGATTTCATATAGTATAGAGTATTTCTTCTCATTGTTTTCTTAAGTTCTTTTAGTTACCTTTTATTTGTGTGTGTGTGTGTGTGTGTGTGTGTGTGTGTGTGTGTGTGTGTGTGTGTGTGTGTGTGTGTGTGTGTGTGTGTGAGGGGCGGGGTGATATTTATATTCATTCTACTAAGGTATTGTCCAGGTGTCGGTGTGGTCCATTGGTGGCGCCAAACGTACTTAGTGTGTTGGCTAGAACAAACATTATTTTCTCTTGATTATAAATGCAGCTTAGTTTTGATTTAATGTATGTTGTTGTGGATGGTGTAATGTTTTGTTAATGTATATGATGAACGTTTGTCTCTATCATCTTGGAATGAATGAAGTTTCCCTCAGTTTCTTAAATTTTTTTGTTGTCTCATAGAACATAAGAACATAAGAATGGGGGAAACAGGCCTGTTGACCCATAGTGAGCAGTCTCGTTTACACATAACCCCTATGGCTCATATATCCGTCCAACCTATGTTTGAAGCTATCCAGCGTATTCGAGTTAATGACGATTTTTGGTAACTTGTTCTACTCATCCGCTATTTTATTTCCAAACCAGTGTTTACCTATCTCGGGCCTAAATCTAAATTTGTCTAATTTAAAACCATTGTTACGAGTTCGCTCCTGGTTGGATAGTTTGAGTACCTTTGTTATATCACATTTGTTTAGCTCTGACTTCCATTTATACACTTCGATCATATTGCTCCTTCACTCTACGTTTCTATATCTCGATCATATCGCTCCTCACTCTACGAATTACATAACTGAATAGAAGAAATAGTATCTCTAATCTTTCAGTATGATTTATGTGTTTTTATTATTACAAGTCTGCGGGACACATTACGGTACACTTGTAAACAAAATCTGGAGGAGTAATAGCGTCTATTGATAATATATATGTCAGTTCAATTTACGAAAGTCGGAATAGTTATGTGAAACTGCTGTGCTTATACTTACTCATAACTAATTAAGAAGTTGATTATAAAGTGATGTTTACAGTAATTCAAGACGCGTACAGGCTGTGTGAGGTTTATAGCGAAGGTCCGTCTATAAAGATTAGCGCTGACCGAATAATATATATTGATTGTTGTATGAATAAGCCGCTCTCGATATAATTTAATTCGGTTTCTCTGAAACAGACATCGTCGTGACTATTAAAAACATAAATAACTCCAATAAAAGTGGTTTTGTTCATTTTGTAATGATATTTGTAATAAAATTACATATTTCAGGAGGACATAATTTAATTCCCTTTCGCATTTTATTTACTTTCTAAAAAACATTTTACTTTGAAAACTAAATTCATAACAGCTTCCATAACCATATCCAAGTAATATAGATATACGGTATATGAATCACCTTAATTAAATCCGTATAATTTCGATAAACTATTGACCCTATATTAATTTTCACCCAAACTCTCACCCGTGACTAACAATAAGGCATGATAAACTAATGTATCTACTTGTTGGTATATATTTGCCTTCTATCATGATACTCAGTTACTCACCCTCCACATTAAGGCCCAGAGTCAGGTTTATACATATCACCTCACACAAGCTAGCGACATCATCCATCTGCCCTTATCAACAAATCATTCGACGTTACGTTCTCCGCTCATTCATGATCACTGTTGCTTCCTCTATATTTACCCTTCTCACTCTCTAATGCTTCTTACACTTTATCTTTCAACCTTTCTCTTGGTTTTTACTTTTCACTTCTACTAACCACCTCTGAACTATTCACCTATTTTATCAGTATTTTCTGTTTCCGTTTCCTTTATAAGTCCATATACCTCCTCGAAAGACTCTGATCCGTTTTTTACTCAACATTTTCCGCGTTATTATTTTATTTTTTCTCATTCTCTGCGTCCTATGTATCCATTATATTACTTTATGTTCACCATTTCTGCAATTATTTATTTATTTCTTCTTTTTATTTCCAAACTTATGTCGACTCGCTAGTTTCCTTGCATACATATCCTCATCTTTGTCTCCCTCAACCTGGTTCTGGCTGTTCATGTATATTTCTTAATCCCTTTAACTCTTCCCTTCATTCTTCTTCTTTCTTCAGCTCAGCCTTGGTGGGTTGTTTGCTGCCATATCTATTCCCGCTTTCATTTATCAAGCTTAATTATGTCTTTTTTTCCGGTCTGCAGGGTGAAAATTCATATAATCAATATTCCTGTAGTGCTCTAAAGTCAAAAGGAGAAGCCATGATAAGTATTTTACCTTCACATTTTCTTGACAATTTTAGCTAATGGTCCCACTATAAATATCCCCGCCCAATTTTACGTTTCCATTAAAAGCGGAGAATCCCTAGAGGGCTATAACACTTGTGTATCCCTCCCCCTTCCCTGTAGCCCAACCCTTCTCACCCCCTCCTTCCCTGTAGCCCAACCCTTCTTCTCACCCCCTCCTTCCCTGTAGCCCAACCCTTCTTCTCACCCCTCCTTCCCTGTAGCCCAACCCTTCTTCTCACCCCCCCTCCTTCCTGTAGCCCAACCCTTCTTCTCATCCCCTCCTTCACTGTAGCCCAACCTTTCTCTCAACCCCTCCTTCCCTGTAGCCCAACCCTTCTTCTCAACCCCTCCTTCCCTGTAGCCTTCTCACCCCCCTCCTTCCCTGTAGCCCAACCCTTCTTCTCACCCCCATCCTTCCCTGTAGACAATAAAGCCACCTCACACAGTCTCACCTTTCCCCTCCCTTTAGTAATACTCTGACTCTTTTTTTTTCACTTCTCTTAGACGCTACTGTGATCTTGCTATATCTCACATCTCCCCTCCCTTAGCACTCAACTTTGACTATATACACTTCTGTGACCCTACTTGTCGTCTCTTTTTGTTTCCCCAGAGACAGTATTAAGTTTTTTCACTGTGTCGCTGTTTCCTCTCCATAAGACAGTTGTAACCCTTCATTGTCTCATCCTTCGTCTTCATTGGCACACTGCTTTAACCCTTCATTACCTCACTTGTCTCTCTTACTCAAGGTGTTGATATGACTTTTATATATAGTTTTCTATTTCCTTTCTCTTACTCTATACATCACCTCTCCCGCACTTCATCTCCTCATCTAATTGAATCATTCAGTTTTCTTTATTCCTCTTTCACTCATTTTTTTCTTCCATCACTCCATACCATCATCACTCTTTTTTCCATTCATTCTTTTCTCTTTGAATGCCATTCGACTTTTCAGATTACTCTCATCCCTTACTCTCTCTCTCTTTTCACTCTTCCACTTCCCGTGTTCCTACCCACCTTCCTCATCCCCACTCTGAGATTAACAAATAAATCTGGCACTGGAGGTCGCACCATGCTAGATGCGACGTCCCCGGTATTTATGTGACAACTTTAATAGAACAAACTTTCACTTCTCAGGAAATGAAATCCAAATATAGTTTAGTAACAATCTGGAAAGGTATACAAAAAAATACAAAAAGATATAACGGTAGAGTGTTCGCAGGAAGCGTATAAGGGTACGTGGGCTGTATGTTTCAATAGGCGATTAGTTATTAGGCATGGTATTTAAAAAAAAAAAATTTAGATGGTATATAACAATTGATCCAAAATGCTGAATAGAAACATCTTGTATATCGCATACCTTCCGTTTTTCAGATATTGGTAAACACGTGTAGTAATTAGAAATTCAACTTATTTACAAAAAATCTTCGAGGAAACTTTTCCGGATACTGTACATATTTCGGATGTAATTAAATAATGATATTGTCTGACAAAAATCTGCTAGTTGGCAATTGACACTAATACCCAAGTCATCATAATTCAACAAGAAGGGATCTGCCAATGATGTTTTTCGCTTAAACTCGCACTCACTCAGCACTCATGTAAACACTTCCCCGCAGATTGTTTACAAGGGCACAGTTACGTGTATAGAATACATGAACATGCACACCTGCACTCAAGTGAACAAATGTGCGAACTCTCACTCACAAAGACCACGCACACAGATACATTACATTTAAGTGCTCTAATACCCATAGGTTCAAAAAAACAATTATATAACTGTGGGTTTGACCAAACCAAAGGAATACTATTGTTATGTATACCACGTCTGTGTACTGTGTCTTATACGTTTACCCAAAAATTTGTTCAGTGTGTGTGTGGTGTAATGATGTACAGCACATAGTTATAACAGAGTAAGTTTAAGTCTGGGTCACACCTGTGATATCTTAAATAATCACTACAGTAGTTATTTAGATCTGGTGGTGCTCGTGTGATCTTACACACACACACACACACACGCACACTACTACTACTACTACTTTGCTGTCACTCGGAATCGAGTATGACGATCATCCAGCAATGATACAATGACAAGAGTTATTAAGTTTGTCACCTAGGTTGGATAGTTTTGAGGTGATTAAAGAGGCCAATACGGGACCCGCAGGGTCATCCACATTCGTTGCACATGTGGAGGGCTGGAGGGGCGGTGGCAGCGTCTTTCCGGCTTTGGCGCATATCTGCCACGGTTTGCAATCGGGCTAACTCGAAAGTATTGATACCTTCTCGTGCGGTGCTCTTCCAAGCGTCACGATGTGGTGTAATCGACTCCCAGGTGAGGGGTCGATTTGGCACTTTTTCAGGTTTGTCGTAAGACTATCCTTATACCTTTCCAATTGCCCGCAAACGTTAGGGTTAATATTCGTTAGGTGACTGTAAAGTAGCTTATTTGGCAGTCTACTATCGTCCATGCGGGTAACATGGCCAGTCCAGCTTTAGATGCACATCTGATCCGAGGGCTGAATCTCTCCATCAATGTCTGCGGTGGTGGACAGGTGAGAGCCGAGATACCGAAACTGGGTAACATTAGAAAGGGTAGTACCATTAAGCTGGATGGAAGGTGGAGGTGTGTCTGAACCGGGCCAGGTTGAAAGAGAATCTGAGTCTTACGTACATTTACCTCAAGGCCGAAATGAGCATACGCATCTGTGCAGGTGTTCAGGATTTCCTGTAGGTCGCGTTCAGTGTGAGCAACAAGGGTGAGGTCGTCTGCATACTGAAGTTCAGAAATGGAAGCTGCTGACACCTTAGTTCTTCCCTAGATTCGTCTTATATTGAAAAAAAAAAACCCTTTCACTCGGTACTCGATGTCCACCCCGCCGGCTAAATTGGCACTGGCACGAGTAAGGAAGGTTGTCAAGACAATGGAAAAGAGAGTTGGTGCCAGTACACACCCTTGTTTAACCCCTGTTTGAATAGGGAAGAACTCAGACTGTGTGCCGTTGTGCAGGACACTGCCGTTCTTACCATCGTGGAGTTGCCTCACAATGACGATGAATTTTGGTGGGCAGCCAAGACGGCTGAGGGTCCACCAGAGGACTTCCCTGTTGACCGGTCACGACGCTGTTCTCTGCACTTTTCCTGTATCTGACGGGCAGCAAAGATCATGACAGTGGTGCCACGTGATGGTCGAAAACCACATTGAGATTCTGGGAGGAAGTTTTCCGCCAAAGGAAAAAGTCTGTTTAGGAGGACTCGGGCGATAATCTTGCCAGCTATGGAGAGCAGCGAGATCCCACGGTAGTTGCCACAGTCTGACCGGTCTCCCCTATTCTTATAAATATTGACAATGGAGGCGTCTTAAAGAGCTTTTGGGATTTCCTTCTTTTCCCATATATTCTCCAGAAGAGAGAGAAGACGGCTGGTAAACAGAGGTCCTCCTGCTTTATACACCTCGGCTGGGATTCTATCAGGCACTGAGGCTTTGTTATTTTTCATCTCTTTGATGGCAGTAGCTACCTCATCCAGGGATGGAGGATAGCTGAGGTGGGTCAGCTCTGGATGCTGAGGGACCTGCTGGGTATTTAGAACATGCACATCGGTGTTTCGGTTGAGCAATGAATGGTAGCGCTCTTTCCAATGCTGAAGAAGGCCTTCATTGTCTTTAATTATGAAGTTGCCGTCAGATGGGCGGAGGGGGGCTGCGCCACGAGTGATTGGCCTTTAAAATGTTTTGATGGAATTTAAAAATTCACGCATCACGTCCTCATCTGCATTTTTATTGCATTTTACACGCTTTATTTTGAAGACAGTCATTCTTTAGATTGCAAAGTTCCCGCTGGGCAGCCGCTTTCTACTTGCGTAAGGTATCAGCTTTGGTTCGAGACTGAAGGTTGTTTAGCCAGTCAGTAAAAGCAGCACGTTTTTCATCGATGAGTACTTTGATTGCCGTGTTATTTTCATCAAACCAGTCCTGGTGTATTCTTTTGATCTGGCCGAGGGTCTCTCAGCAGGTTTTTGTCATAACAGTGTCGAGAATATCCCATTCGACACTGGGATTCGCGTTTTTGCTGTTGGGTTGTTTATAAGCCATTGTTCGAGCTGCTTTCTGAAAGCATGTGCTATTGCTGGATCCTCGAGAAGCTTAGCATTAAAATCTCCTCTGGAGTCTTGCTGCCTTCGCCGTTTTGAGACGACGTGAATTGAGAGCTTAGCTCTAACAAGTTGATGATGGTCAGTGTCACAGTGGTCTGAGCCACGCATGGCACGGGTGATGAGGACATCTCGGCGATATCCTTCTCTGACAATGATGTAGTCAATGAGATGCCCGTGTTTGGACCATGGGTGTTGCCACGAACCCTTGAACTTTTCGGCCTGCCGAAACAAGGTATGGGTGACAGTGAGGTTGTGCGCAGCATACTTGCTGAGGAGGAATAGGCCGTTGGGATTACAATTCCCTAGTCCATTTCTCCCTATGGTTCCCTGCCAAATGTTAGCATCTCTGCCAACTCTGGCATTGAAGTTGCCAAGGAGCACAACTTCGGAATAGAGGTTAGAACTCTGTCGGGGTTCGGTGTACAAAGTATCCTTGATGTCATCCACTGCATCCAGTGTGGGGCGTATGTACAGATGAAAAATGCATGACGTGAGTGATTCAAATGGGACTCAAAGCGTCATGAGGCGTTCGTTCATACCTTTAGATATTTCAGTTAGCCTGTGTAGGATGCGTTGGCGGATGGCAAAGCCAACTCCATTAAATACTGTTTCTCTCCACAGCAGGCTTACCCTTCCAGAAGAAGGTATATCCATACCCCCGTTCTGTGAGCTGGCCCTCATATGGGAGCCGGGACTCACTGATGGCTGCTATGTCGATGTTCTACCTCGCCAGCTCTCTTGCCACAAGAGCAGTTCTTCTTTCAGGACGCTCATTTGTGTCAGTACCCAATAGGGCCCTAACATTCCATGCAGCGCCCATAAGAGGTTGTATGGTTTCTTTTTGTTTGGATCTGTGATTTTCATTTTGTTTTCGACCGCATTAGGATGACCTAACTTAGTGCAGTTGCCCAGTCAGGTTGTTTTTTTAGGCAGGTTATGTTTAGGGCACCTTTTCTAGTCCCCTCCCCGTGTGGGGTGAGCAGAGTGGCTCATCGAAAGGGCTGCTCAGTCGCACAGACAAGACCAGATTGCACTGCTGCCTAGATCCCAGTGCATAAACGACTCTCTTATCTATGCCGCCCATGTGCAGAGTTGCAACTAGAGACTCCCGGCAGTCGGATCTGCATGTCCTCGTCGCAACTCGTCAGTCGCCATAGGACTTTTGAGGGAATAGGGGTTTTGATGATGATAAGAGGTATGATAAGCTGGATGATGGCTGTGCATGAGTTGATTTATGTGGTGAGACAGAAGTGCAGGCTGCAACAACACGTCTTGGCTCTCCCTTTTCCTAATCCAGTGGTGAAAGTGTTGCAACTAATAGGGACAGGAAGAGTTGCAATGGACTGCCGATAGCCCAGTTTGTTGGGTTTCGCCTTAGAAGCCTGTCCATCAGGCATTGCTTTCTTCCGCCGGTGAAGTCGTTGGGTTTCGATGGAGGTTACCTCTTCCACCTATACCATGTTGGGGTTATGTTAGAGCTCTGTAAGCATGTCTGCGTGGCTCCACCGAAGATTTTTCGTTCTAGGTTTACTCCTGTAGCCTTATACCTACCAAGGTAAATTCGCAAGGCAGCGGGGCAGTGGTTGGTAGGTGCCAGGACGTGTCCACATGCCAGAGAGCCTATGCGCCGTCCCCCTGGGGCCCACTCTTTCTCCGAGATCCCCTGCTGGTCTAGCCTTGGCCCACGAATCACCCAGTTTCCGTGTGTTGCCACGAGATTGGCACAGCAGGCGTCTTGAGGGTGAGGAGACTGTGTACTGGCAGGGGAAGAATTATGCAAGTTGCTTCCCTGTTCACCACGAGGGCTAGCCAGCGGCGGTAGCTGAAAGCGAGGGGGAGCAAGCAGTGCTTGCACTTTAACACTAACATAATACTGCCACACTAGACGCATTTCACCACCTAGTATGCGACACACACACATGCACACTCACACGCACACACATTCACACTCACACACACATAAACTCACACACACACACACACACACACACACACACACACACACACACACACACTCGTAGTTGTGGACAAGGGCGTCATAAATAGAAGCCCGTCAAGACTATCATATCTAGTAGAAAACCAGAAAAACCTACCCCTGAAAGACCGTACCAATACACTGAAGTTCCCCGAATATCGTACAATCTCCCCTCCTTAGTGCTCTCCAACGTGACCTCCATCGCCAACAAATTTGACGAGTTCTCTACCACAGTCAGGTCAGTTGCTGCCAACTTCACTGCCATCTGCGAGTCGTGGCAAATTGTTCGTGAAACTTGCCACATTGAGTGATACCAACCCTTTCATCACCTTCGTACACATGACGTGGAGGTGGCCTGGATGATTTAACCCTAGCTGATGTGGAGGCATTATGGGTACGTATTGTGCCACATGCCCAGCCTCGCCACTGTGCCTCTATCATATACTGCGTGGCCTACCATCTGTCTCGCTCACCCACCAGAGACATTCTTATCAATCACCTCATTATCACCTCAGAGTTAGGTACCCATGTGCCAAGCTAGTACTATGCAAGGATTATAACGAAATTAACAACACTGATATCCAGGACCAGCTCTCACTATCACAAGCTGTGAACTTCCCTATGCACGGTCAATACATCCTTGACCTTATCGTATCTAACTTAGCGGACTAGTCCCAACCACTTCAACCAATGCCTCCTATCCGGTGTAGCACACACCTATCAGTACTCTGGTCCCAGTTGCCACTCCCACTCAAGTACAGAGACCTACAGGCCGATTACTGAGTCTGCAGTGCGTCTCTTTGGGCAGTGGATAGTTCACCATCCCTGGGTTGAAGTACCCATTGTGGATGACGTGTACACCAAATGGACAAATTACACCAACACCACCACTTCCCCTTGGTGTTCCCGGGCCAGCGCTCCTCTGTGCTTACTCAACAATCATACTTCCCAAGCTCACCTATGCTTCCCTTGCCTGGTCTTCCTCCCTAAATGCCACACAACGTAAACACCCAGAAAAAGTGCAGAAGAGGCATACATGAATGTTCTCTCCCCGTCCTTTTTTTTTTCTACGGGGAATAGCCCACCCTGGCACAGGTCATCGACCCACAAGGTGGTGAAAAAATAAGAATAGAAAAAAAATGAAAAGGAAAAGGTTATATTAATCTACACCACGAAGATGCCGGCGAATCAGCTTTTCAAAGTGAGACAGATTGTATGAGTGTGGAAACACAGAAGAAGGCAGAGTATTCCACAGTTTGGCTGAGTGGGGAAAGAAGGATGTACTATAACGGGTTACTCTAGTGTGACCAACATCCACAGAGAAATGGTGGGCACGGCGGGCAAGACGTGTGTTACGAGCCCACGGCCTCGCAGGCGGTACACAGGATGTCACATCCACCGAACATTGTCCGTTAAGGTACCTGTAAAAGAGAGAGAGTGAAGCAACATTGCAGCGAGGAGAAAGGGAAGAAAGATTGCCAACTAAAGGAGGAGAGTTAATAAGACGAAATGCCTTTGATTCCACCCTATCTAACAATTGGACAGAAGAAGAGCCACCCCAGATATGAGAGCAGTACTCCCAGTTAGAACAAATTAATCCCATATATACTTGAAGAAACTGCTCAGGAGATTAGTAGCTACGGTATCTGTACAGTATTCCCAGTTTTCGGGAGGCAGCTTTAGCAATGTTGAGGATGTGTCGCTTCCATGACATATTAGAGGAAATGGTGAGGCCTAACATATCAAGAAGCGCTCAACATGCTGACCCTATCAGCTCTCACTGATCATTACCACGACCACATCTACAAATTTGGTGAGAAGCTTCTGCACCATCCTCGATACCTGCTACTGCTTCCACTCGAGATCCCTCGCCTGCGAATTGCTGTTCGGCACCACAATCGCATCCAGCCCATACGAGCACGAACTGATCACTATAAGAACAGTTCAGTCCCAACCATTATAAAAATTATCAACAACTCGTAGTCAGCCAGTGTGTTCACCCCCAGCCAAGCTTACATTTTGCACTATTACTATGTTGAAATTACCTGTAGTATGACCTCCCCACGTTGTTATCACTTGTGTTACTTGTATATCATTTGACAATCAAGTGACCTCTTCCCCAATTATGCAACTGTATATTTTTAGCCTTCGGGCTGCCGTGCTCTTTCAGAAGACCGTTACTTATTATTATTATTATTATTATTATTATTATTATTATTATTATTATTATTATTATTATTATTATTATTATGACACACACACACACACACACACACACACACACACACACACACACACACACACACACACACTTTTATTCCAAAATGTCGTCTGGAATAAATGTTGGAATTAGTGTGGCCCAGTGTATGTATGCTACCCACGGACCGGCGAAAATAAAAAGGAAAAAAAAGTCACTCCCCTTAAGTAGCAAGTGGTACTTTTTCCTCCCATTGAGTTTCTGGTTAAACGTTGTCATTAGTGTATCATAATACAGACAAAACTAACAACTTAGTCTTAGTCACAATGAATTTTAACTTATCCCTGAGCATCCTACCCCTCTTATTATATACACCGTTTTGCGTAATACAGTTTAATTTTCATGTGATTCTTAAACATAATTCTGTATGAGGTTGCAGGACGCATTTCTTTGTTTTTACCCAAATTGCAAACTAACTTGCAAAGGAAACTAGTGTAGGTTAAGTCTGACCAGCAATATTAGATTATACCATTGTCTCGATTGAAGCATTACAAACAACAACCACATTAATGAATTGGCAACTCAAATACAACCACAGCTGCCACAAAATTCTCACATCAAATTTATGAACATTTAGTTTATTTAATATTTATCGTGACAGTGATACAACCGAAATAGATCCACCACTCACAATCATCATTACATACAGCCTTACTTTACGAAGTATTGCCGGGTTAAATTGGGGTCAGTGCATCTTTGGCTGACTGTACTGTGCTGTACATCAATACATAAAACTACTATAACCATTACAACTGTGCATTCATAATCACGAAGTTCTTATGAGACGTTCATTATACGTATCAACTCTAAAACAAAGACCAATGATTACTGTGGAAATTGGTTGATACAAGACAGATTTTCTGAGAACTGAACATTTCTAAATAGTATTTATCATCTAGTTGTTGGTATTATCTATTGATGGTGTTGATCAGTTCTTATAATCTGAACTATTTACTCTAATGTAAATCCAAATCGTTATTTTTCCATGTTTCCCAATGAATTACATTTCGTATACCTCTTGCTAAGTTTCTTTGAGTACTGAAGTATTGGTCGTGTTACAAAACGCCATAATGTGTCCTCAAAGCACCATAAATTATCCAATATATTTATTCTGCTATTTCCTCTGTTTCTAATAATTTATCTCAGTAATCCATACATTGAAGAAACTATTGAATTTTACTTCAGTTTTAATCATATATAATATTGTCTTCTTTACTCACTAAAATAAAGACCAAGCCGTTTTTGGTGTTCATAACATGTCCAATACTGCTCATAAAACGGAATAGCGTTCATAAAATGTGCAATTACTACTCCTGTAGGAAATTTATCTGAATTTTTTAACTATAAAACCAACTGTATCACATGAGTCAGCAACCATTTGTTAACCTTTATCAGACATTATAGTATATATATATTTATAAATTTTTTTCATAATTTCTTAACTTAATGAGGTCAGAACACACTTTCTTCATTTAGGAACAATATTAAACTAAGCTTCATGAACCGACGTGCGTGGGTGTGAGAGAGCTCTTATAAGCAACTGTCGTGTTATACTTTGACCAAAGACTTCATATTCCCGGGTAAGGGCGATAACAGCGACTACAGTGAAATATTAACTTCGCAAGGTTCCGCAAGATTTAAGTAACTTCCTATATTACGGGACCACCGGGGAAAATTGCTATGCACAGTCTCGTTCAAGATTCTTCGAACACTGCTAGAGACAGCTGGCAACTCAAGGCCGTTTGTTTACTATAGTACGTAGTATAATATAATACGAAACAAGAAAGCCTAGCCATTAATTAAGCAACAGGGAACTAAGTAACAAATCACCGATCACTTTTACATTCATTCATAATTTTTACTACGTACTATAGTAAACAAACGGCCTTGAGTTGCAGCTGTTTCCAGCAGTGTTCGAAGAATCTTGAACGAGACTGTACATTAAAGCAGATGTGATTATGTATGTTCGTAATTACTCTTTGGCAAATTGTGAAAATGGTCCCTATGTTTGCAGTTTATTAGAAAAATCAAAAGAAAATCATATATATTGTATGCACTGTACATATTTGGGAGAGGTATTAAAGCTTAATACAAGATATCATCACAAAGTCCAAGTAATTTATTGACAGTTGGCAGGCCACACTGTAGGAAGCACACACCAGTAGTGAAAGAAAGACCAACCGGTGAATAATGAGTACAGTACATACAATTGCAATGAGATATTTCATGGGCAAGGATGGCCACAGTATAGAAGGTGGGTGTAGGTCTTGGGGGCTTGCATCCATTAGTTGTTTGATGCAGGTTGATGACGATAAAGGTCATGAGATCTAAAGGCAACTTGTAAGGTAAAGAACAGTCAACAAGACATGTATGCATCGCCGTAGACTTAGCTCAGGCTGCTCTACATTATTACACTCTAACTTCATTATTTATTTGTATAGGCAAAGGAGTCTCACATCACAAGTTACATGTTATTGAATCGTAATAAAAACACATTACGTATTACTTGATATAATATACATATCTTAGCAAACTTCCTCACACTAGTCTTTTGCTGATGTGAATTATTTATCCTCAGGAGTTTTAGAGAGAAGCACGAGATCAATATACACGGTTTAAGATGTAATTATAATGTGCGTGCAACATTAAACCTTCTATTATGGCAGAAAGGCCTTTGTTAAATTATTCCCCTGTGTATTATGCCAAGGGACGAGAATAACGTTTAATTTTTAAGTGGAGGTAAGGCAGTGATTTATGCCTTATTAATTTCGAATCTCCTGTGTAATTTATCCACTACACTAGAAGCAAAACGATAACAAAATATCAAGAATTATGCTAAAGGTGGTGAGCAAACAAAAAGATTACAGAGGACGGATATAATGTATGGTTGTGTGCGCACCCCGAGCATGGCCGCAAAGGGGAGAGGGAGACCATCTTCTGGGTTTATCCGTATCTTTTTTCTTTTCTTTTTTAGAATGGGAAAATAAGCGTTATAGCCATTTTTTAGGACAAATATTTCATGATGTAACAAGTTCGTAGCTTAAAAATAGAGTCACAATGAATCATCTAATGTGCAGTGAAGTGTATTTTTAAACTCTAATGAACGGCCGCTGCCAAGTCATGAAATATCGTCCTACTCCAGGCGAGGGGGGCTGCGGGGCATTCAAGATTTATTACGAAGCAAAACACTGCATTTCCCCTCTCTCCAGCTGCCCGCATGGCTGCCCCCGGAGAGCACTATGTGGACTCCCCTCTTACTGTAACTGCAAAACTTATTCCCAGACCCAAGATAAATCCCGATTCGGGCTCCCTTGCGCTGAAATCAAATGGTTCGAGTTGCAGTTACCGTGCTCTTGCTCCCTGGTATTGCAATCAAACCTTTATTCCTCTCTAGGACTGAAATCAAAGGTCGTAGCTGCTGTCTAGGGTTGAAATCAAAACGTTATAGCTTTCTATGGTTTAACTCTTACGTCCCTTTCATAATACAGCTCTGCATTTATGATTATATCCAGAGCTGCTTATGTCCTGGAAGTACAACTATTTGGTTTCGTGAGGTTTCAATGAAAACAATTTCCTCTCTTGCTGCAATCAAAACTTTCTCGCCTCGTAAGGTTTTCATCAAAACTTCATGGCTCTAAGGTTACAGTCACAGGGCAATGTTCTCTAATATTATCCAAAATTCTTTCCGGTTCTTTCAGTTTACAGTGAAGAGCGTCTAGCTGTCAAAATTTTGTTATTTTCATTGTTTTCTGGGTACAATTGAGAATTTTATATTCCCTGGGTCCCAGAGGCCTAAAGACCTATCAGTAGTAGTGCAGATACAACATTTCCTATGATAAGCTCTCGAAAACACACAAGGAGGCAATGTGATTGACATTTCACTCGATTGCCTTCACTTCCTCAGTTGTAAAGTTAAGTGCACCATTCTCTGCTTGGTGGACCGTACAGTTGTCCTCAAATGTGTCATTTTTTATAATAATAATTAAATAGAGAGAGTAAGGGAGATGTTCTCGAGGCTCCATATTTTAGAACTTTATACGTAATCAACCCAGGCAATGATTTGATATCAGGTAAAACGCAGTTTCCTCAAAATTGAAGTATAATTTGAATATTGACCTTAGTCGAGTTTCAGAAAAAGCTTTGTTTTGCTACATAACGGCGTTGAGAAAATTTAGACCTTCTTGGTCACGATCAACAGCTGCAGAAGATCACGAATTACTTCATAACTCCGCCTTGCCTCGCCTCGCATAGTAATCAAGACACATTCAAGAGTTCCCACGGAGCTTCAGAAATCCATTGATCCATTCACATCATCAAAGACTATAGATATAAATGACCATTTATATTATTCCGGGCCTAATGCAAACTGGTTATTCTGCCGGAATATCCCAGTGATAATAAGCTGAATATTCCCGCAGATTAAGACATAAGACTAATAGAATAAGTTCTGCATACCGTATCAAATATGTTCATAAAAATGATATTATCTTAAACTGCCGTCTGTCTTGTGTCAATCCAAGATATATTTTACACCACATTGATTGCAGTTATTCGCAAAATATCTGAAATTAAAAAATTTTGCAAACATACGGATAAAAGTAGACAATTTACACAATATTGCTTTTCTAATAAAAGATTAGGTACCGACCTCTATCGTCAGGAGTTTTAATACAACTTTATAAAATAAATGTAATCCCGTTCCTCAGTGTTGATCTACTCCCAGCGGACCCCCCGACACATTAAAACAAAACTGTAATCATATCAGACCAAGAGCCAGTTTCCTCAATTTAGTTCGCAAACAAAAATAACAGGATAATTACACAACTTGTAACTTGGTTCACTAATTCCCTTGCTGCTATAAAACAAAACAAAAAATAAACATAACTTATAATTTCAGGTTATAAAAAGGCGCCGTTTTTGTTGTGACACTTTTAAACGCTAAGATATTAGTGGTTGTTTGTACTCCTCCACGGGATATCTTCCTTGGTGTTAAAACTAACGAACATGATAATTTATATCTTATCCATTAATGCTTCTTTCACCTCCAATTATAATAATGATGAGACGAAAATTTAGGAATATTATAAACTTCCCAGTTCTTTATAATGAATGGTTTAGAATTGTGCCCAAACTGGGAATACTTATTGTTACTACAATAACTGTACACTTGGCAGCGTCTCACGTGCTGAGGATCAGATCAAAATTTGTTTTAGTGTGACAGTCAGTCTGTAAAACCGCTCTTTTATTAATTATACAGCAATAGAAAGTATAATAATTTTTCAAGGTGTTTTAATGACCAAGGAGAACACACAATATTTACCGCAGAATACAATTACAGGAATACAGTTTAAAGCCGATGAATTCTGCCGGTTTTTGAGATATAACTTAGTATTTTATCTGCGTTTTCCTGAGGTTGTTTACTGTGTAGGTGCGAGCTAGTGTTGGGGCTCAGCTGCGTATTCCGGGCAGGAGCGAACCAGCCGGCAGTAAGTCTTAAGTGGACGTGCGGTGAACCCGTCCTTCTTAATTACTGACCACTTTAACTGGTCTTATTTCCTCAGTTACCGCAGAATTGTGCTCTCTCTCTCTCTCTCTCTCTCTCTCTCTCTCTCTCTGACTCATGCCATATTTTCCCTATTATGCAGCCTGAGTAGGGAGGGTGACATGAATACTTTGTCAGAGCCAGAAACACTTGAATCCTTGGGGAGACAAGGCCCTGGTGTCCCTGAATGAGCTGGAGTCTAGACATTTTGAAGCTGCCAGAGACTTCAGGCCGTCTAGTGTCATGTTTCAACACCTCAACAGCGAGTTACAAGGAATGGTGGGGGCGGGGGAAGGGGGGGGGGGTATCAATGGCTGCTGTATATTAGACTCATCCTTCACCCGAGGGGTTCAATGAACCCTCGAATTATAACATTCTGGGGTTATAGTTATAATTATTTGCTGCTGCTGGGTGATAAACTCACTAAAGACACACAAGGACTCCAGGGCATCCAGTTTCATCATGTTCCAGTTTGTCTGGAGGAGTACCTGTTGTATATTAGGCTAACATCCATCATAAGAGAGGTTCGGGGAAATCCTCCTCCTGTGAAATATTAGTCTTAAAGTCATTGTTTTGTAACTCTTGTGTTTGCCTGAAACTAAATAAATAATAGATTTAACAAAAAATAGACAATAAAACATTAGAAGGTTGTAGAAGACGATATTCGAGTACAGAATGTGAAAAGTATTCCGAGATTCTTTGATTGTTCACTCCAAAACTAAGGGTGTTCTGAACCTCTCTTTCTCCTTATATATATATATATATATATATATATATATATATATATATATATATATATATATATATATATATATATATATATATATATTGTGTATGTGTGTGTGTCTGTGTGTACATAAGTATTTCAGTCAAGTAAACAACAGATAACATAACGTTACACAACGTGACAATATAAGACGCTCCCCTCCCAATAAACACGAAATTTATTGTTTCTTTTATTGGACAAACACACACACACACACATGCGTCCTCTGTGCCCAACCCGGCTCAATTAACTAAGAGGTCAGCCAACAATGTCCACTTAAGAGACCTTTTTATTTGTATCTATTAACGTTATATATATATATATATATATATATATATATATATATATATATATATATATATATATATATATATATATATATATACGTGTGTGTGTGTGTTTGTGTGTGTGTGTATATATATCTTTAGTAACATTGTTTTGTCCGTAATCACTATATTCTAAGTTTATTTGAGTTGTTAAAATAATATCTTGCAAGATTACCTACCGGCTTGAGTCAACTTGCATTTCGAGAGATTCTGAATATTTGGTTTAAATTTGTGTTGGCCAAGATAAAATAACCAGACTTTAAATAACTCTGGTTTCTGAAACTCCCTTGTCTGAGGATCCCGTCGGCTCACGTCCTCGCCAGCCGTGTAGGAATGGCGTCACTCTGTCTCTGTGGAGTTTTTCTCCCCAAACTTTATCTCGCCGTCGTTTCTTCTAATTCTCAAATAAACTGAGGAGCTGGACGCATTTGTCAGCAAATTGTTTTCCAAAATGTAATTTATCACTTGTACATGACTGCGTGTGTCTACCAGAATGTCTTACTTAAGATAAATGTGTACAGGACGTTAGTATAAAATTTCCAAATTTACTGCAATATGTTTTACGACTGAATACAGAACACACACACACACACACACACACACATATATATATATATATATATATATATATATATATATATATATATATATATATATATATATATATATATATATATATATATATATATATATAAAATCGGTCGGAATTCTCTCACTTGACTTGGGTTTTCTTATTATAGTGGATGGAAAAGCAGTGGAAGCGACCCTTGGAGAAAAACCCGAACCAGCACAAACACCATTAACAAAAAATGTATTCTCCGTGACCCATGGAAAGATAGCACCTGTGATTGGGGTGACTGAGACGCACTGTAAAATTTGACACTTCTATTCCCTCCAACACTACAACCACAATCAATAATGGTACACCAACATATGCGCACCACTTAGCCTGGCTTAAGACATTACACTGGGAAACAAAAGTTGTACATGATAGCAATACAGGTAGAAACCTAGAAAACAATAAATTCAAAGTATTACAAAATGTTGCTTACACACATGAACAGGCCATAAGGGCACTCAACAAAATAATATCAATCGCTGAGAAAATGGTACAGAAAATAAGAAATTATTAACTCCACCATGAATAGGCCTTAAGGGCACTCAACAAAATAATATCAGTCACTGAGAAAATGGTATAGAAAATATTAATAAGTTATTAACTACACACATGGATCAATCACAGCCTGTCTGGGGTGATACACAACTACTACAATCCTGATGGCCCAATAACCCAGAAGGTGCCACTACTAGTCTGCCAAGGAAGCCGACCTATACAAGAAACCCGAGAAAATCACTCACGACCCATCAGGCAGGCTCTGCTGTGTTTATTCAGTAATTCCTCTAGAACTCAGGAGTCATGAATGTTTTTCTCCACCAATACCCGTAAAACATGCTCCTTAGTCTCACATATGGGTCCCGAATGCTGCCGTATTTTCTTAAGGCACTAACAAACCCTTCACAACTTTTTAGAGGAATTCTTACGTCTCACGTGTGGAAATCAACCATGAGGAGCATTGTTCTCACACCTGGACTTGGGAAATTTTACACACCTTACCACCCTTTCCCGTAACATGCATCACACAAGCTCAGAACATATCCATACTGGGACAAGAAAAGTGTCTCTGAGTACCCACTAGACTCCTGGTCTCAGTGTGTGACCCTTCATTCACTCAGACTGCCTCAGTTTACACTCAGTACATCCATGGACGGGAAGAGAGGAGAACGTCAGCTGAGGGAATGGTTCTATTTTCTCGTCTGGTAGATAATACTTCTAACTGATCGAAGACACGTGGTGTTGTGAACCCACGTGGGAAGAACTGATCAACCAATGCTGATGCTGGTCCCACGTAGTTTTAGTTGTCCGGGAGCACTCGTTCACTCAAGAGATCCCAGCTAAAACCTTGGTAACCAGTGACAAGCCTGCTCTTATCGTTCCAATCGCGACAATCGCCAATCATCAATCGTCAATGGCAGTCGTCAAACGCCAGTCATCAATCACAGTTATACTGCAATGTCGTAACGCAGGTGACCAGACCACGTGACCGTTTTGTCCTGTCTGAACGCGCAGACCGCCCTATCTCTTGAGCGCTGTCTTTCGACTGAGGGTCAGCCAGCCTCGTGCGTCCTCAAGGTGAGAGCCTGGGCCTACGTGACCTATTTTTCGCATAACTAATAACTTTGTTAGGCCATACGTAACGTGATCAGACTGAGAAACGATCTATAATAATTTTAAATTTAATAATGTCATTTAATTTGATGATTCGAGTCCATTAATTCGGTAAATTACATTCAATATTATATAGGCCTAGTTCCAAAAATCTCCATCCGCTTGGGAGAGGCTCTGTTGGCGCTTGGCCAACCTGTCACATGGCTTAGAATGTCGGCGTATCGGCATCTTGGTTATCCACGCACTAATACTCCGAATATCACAGCGGAATTTCTGTATATATATATATATATATATATATATATAAGCCAAAGAACAAAAAATAGTCTGTAGTAAGCACAGAGATGCGAGTATAAGTCAAGCGCCCGTCCCTTGTATAAAATACAAGACCATTTAGCTATAATAAAATAGTTTAAACTAAAATGACTAAATTTTAGCTGAGATGACACTCGCCGTAAAAGAGTGATGTAAGTGATAAATAAGCTGATCGGGCGGTTTTATCGACCTCGAGGTGTCCCAATACCTGCGTGGGTATACAGTAATGGCCACAAAGGCGTCTAATACATACACAAGTCGAGAGACGCATTAGAGCTCTATTTGCATTTGAAAAACCCAAGTAAAAGTGTTAAGGTTTCCTGGATGACATGAAAGACTTCTCTTTCTATCTCGAAATTTAGATTGTCAAGAGCCTATTGTGGACTAATTTATGCCATCTTGGGCTAGTATTACGAACAATCATCTGAAAAATGCATAAATATTCATAACTATCCATTATTAATTGCGCTTTACTATTGGGCTGAAAGCAACGCCTTTATTACTGACACTAAGTATGAGACATATATGTACTGCAGTTATGTTGTTGTGAATATTAACTTCCTCGGATTATTAATGAAGAGTTATATAACTACAGTGTTTATGAAGTACTTAAGGGAAAAATATTTCGCTTTAAAAGCAAGAATATTCGTATAAGAGTTAATTAATGTTCAACTTCTTTTGTATCATCTGTATACAGTCACGTTGAAGATAATGTTTTCGAAAATTACTCAACTAAGTGAAATTTTTCGTTCAGATAGATGTCTTGTACATAATTATAGATCACTGATGAATATTGCCTCCATAACACGTGCATATGTTCAACAATGAATAAGTTCGTGTATGTAAAGTGAATATGATCCTTCTACAGCAAAGACGGAGGGTCCCGACCAACTAAACTCTCTAAGTTATCACCAGAATAATACTTGCACTATTCACCAGTCGACACCTGTGGAATATTTAGGAATATTTAGGAATATAAGTTAATTGCCAATTATGTAATTGAAATACGTCACGTCGATGCTCAAGACCTGGGGGAACTATAGTGGAGCTTAGACCATAGTGGTTAATTTTCCAGGGAATAATTCATTGTGCTCCCACGGGATGCTCAGGGAACCATTGATCAAGGCGCCGATGAGACAATTAGTGGGGGACGTGGAGCCTTGGGGAGATCTGGACGACTGATACCCAGATTCATGGCCTCGCCACCCTACACCTACATCGCCACACACACACACACACACAACTACTACAACTACTTTGCTGACACCCGGAATTGAGTATGACGATCATCCAGCTGTAAGACAATGATATGAGTTATTAAGGAAGTCATCTTTGTTGGTGAGCTTTAAGGTGACTAAAGAGGCCTATAGGGGACCGGCAGAGTCGTTCACAGATGTTGCACATGTGCATGGCTGCATCTAGTGCGGGAGGGGCGGCATCAGCGTCTTTCCGGCGTTGGAGCTTGTCTGCCTCGGTTTGCAGTCAGGCAAAGTCGAAAGTATTGATACCTTCCTGTGTGGTGCTCCTCCAAGCGTTATGGTGTGGAGTAATCGTCTCCCAGCTCAGGGGGTCGATTTGACACTTTTCACGTCTGTCTTCAGATTATCCTTATACCTTTTTAGTTGCCCGCCTGCATTATGTTTGCCATTAGTTAGGTGACTGTAAAGTAGCTGCTTTGGCAATCTACTGTCGTCCATGCGGATAACATGGTCAGTCCAACGAAGTTGTTCATGGATAAAGGTAGCCTCGATGCTCCTACAGTTGGTGTCAGCAAGAATACTGGCATTTGTTGTCTTGTCTTTCCAGCGAACTCGGAGAATGGAACGAAGACTACGTTGATGATAGTTTTCAAGTGCCTTGAGGTGCCTCCTGTATGTGACCCATGTCTCGCTGCCATATAACGTATGTGCAACTTTGAACAATAATTTCAGTTCCCTACAGCTGAAGACACGGGTGTGGGATCTGCCAAAGGCTCGAGATGCACATCTAATTCGATGTTGAATCTCTTCATCGATGTCCACGATGGTGGACAGGTGGGAGCGAGATAATGAAAGTGGTTAACATTAGAGAGGGTAGTACCGTTAAGATGGATGGATGGTGTAGGTGTGTCTGAACCAGGAGCAAGCTGAAATGGAATCTTAGTCTTACATACTTTCACCTCAAGGCCGAAGTGTGCTTACGCATTTGCGTAGGTGTTCAGGATCTCCTTTAGGTTGTGTTCAGTGTGAGCGACAAGGGTGAGGTCGTCTGCATACTGAAGTTCAGTTATGGAAGCTGCCGAAGCATTTGTTCCTTTCTGGAGTCGTCTTATGTTGAAAAGATCCTTCAACCGGTACTGGATGTCCACCCCGCCGGCAAAATTGGCACTAACACGATTAAGGAAGGCAGCCAAGAAAGTTAAAAAGAGAGTTGGGTGCCATTGTGCAGGACACTGCCGTTCATGCCGTCGTAGAGTGGCCTCACTATGGCGATGAATTTTGGTGGGCAGCCAAATCGGCTGAGAGTCCGCCAGGGGCTTCCCTGTTGACCGAGTCCAAAGCCTTGGTTAGGTTGATGAAGGCCATATACAGGTCACGATACTGTTCTCTGCACTTTTCCTGTATCTGGCGGGCAGCAAAGATCATGTGAGTGGCGCCATGTGATGGTCTAAGCCACATTGAGATTCTGGGATGAAGTTTTCCGCCTCAGGAAGAAGTGTGTTTAGGAGGACTTGGGCGATAATCTTTCCAGCTACAGACAGCAGCGAGAACTCGCGATAGTTGCCACAGTCTGACCGGTCTCCCTTGTTCTTATAAATATTGACGATGGAGGCGTCATTAAGAGTTTGATGATTTTCTCCTTTTTCCATCTTCCCTTGAAGAGGGTCGTCGTATTTCAACCCGAGTTTTAAACTAAATGAATCCTGAGGGACACCGCAGTACAGTACTTAGCGGGGTGGTGTGGCGGTAAAATTAACTAATTCCAAATAAAATTTATTTATAGTATTGGAATTAGTTCATTTTACCGCCACACCACCCCGTTAAGTACTGTACTGCGGTGTCCCTCAGGACTTATTTAGTTTAAAACTCGGGTTGAAACACGACGACCCTCTTCAAGGGAAGATGTTGTTTAATAATGCTAGCGTGAGCGTCATGAGGCGCTCGTTGATCCCAACAGGCATTTCAGTTAGCCTGTGTCGTATGCGCTGGCAGATGGCAAAGCCAACTCCATAAATGCGGTTTCTCTCTGCAGCAGGCTTACCATTCTAGAAGAAGATAGAGCCAGACCTCCGATCTGTGAGTTGACCCTCATCTGGGAGCCGGGACTCACTTATGGCTGCTCTGTCGATGTTATACCTAGCCAGCTCTTTTGCCACAAAGGTGGTTTTCTTTCAGGACGCTCATTTGTGCCAGCATCCAGAAGGGTCCTGACATTCCATGCAACGACCATAAGAGGTTGCATAGTTTGTTTTTGTTTGGATCTGGAATTATAATTGTGTTTTCGACCGCATAAGGATGACCTTACTGGGTGCGATTGCCCAGTGAGGTTGGTTCTTTAGGCAGGCTATGTTTTGGGCACCTTTTCTTGCCCATCCCATGTGGGGTGAGCAGAATGTCTCCTCGAAAGGACTGCTCAATCGCACAGACAACCGGATTACACTGCTGCCTAGATCCCAGTGCATAAACGACAATCTTATCTATGCGGCCCATGTGCAGAGTTGTGACTAGAGACTGTCGGCATTCATCTCTGCCTGTCCCCGTCGCCAACGTCCGTCACCATAGGACTTTTGGGGTATAGGGGTTTTATGATGATGAGGAGTTTCATGAGCTGGATGATGGCTGCTTGTGAGTTGATTTATCTGGTGAGGCAGGAGCGCAGACTACAACCACACATCTTGTTTATCCTTTTTCCTGATCCAGTGGTGCAAGTGGTGCAACGACGGGAGAGTTGAAATGGACTGCCGATAGCCCAGTTTGTTGGATTTCGCTTTAGTAGCCTGTCCATCATGCATTGCCTTCGTCCACCGGTGTAGTTGTTGGGCTCCCATGTTGATCACCTCTTCCGCCTACACACACACACACACACACACACACACACACACACACAATGGGAAAGATCAATTCTTCCCTGCACTCTATATCATCTATAACTGTATACATGTACACTCGGTAAAAAATCTACTGTACAGGTGCGGTTCGATGATTTTCCAACTGACTATTCCCGTTGCCTCGCGAGGGTTGGTAGGCCTGAATGTGAGACAGTTCGTACTTAATTTGGTAGACCGAAATTAGCTATTTCATTGATAATATTGAATTACTTTGTTACAATATTACTAGAGAATGTCAGTGTATTTAAATAAGTTAAGCTATATGTTATATTAAATGTTCCACACACCGTCGGCGACGGTAACCATGGAGGTGCATGCGTTGCCATATAGGATTGCATTATATGTTTGGCAGAATTAGTGGATATAGAAAAGGTATAAGATTATTTTGCAACCGAATTTTTAATCTGTATTTGTATTGGTACTTCACTTTGGGCTAATGCCACATTGTCTTTTTTTATTCGTATTGGAAAATGCACCATTCTGTTCCGAAACATCTGAATAGCTCCACAGTTTCACATGCCGTCATTATGGAACCCGGCCTAGCGACATTTTACCATAAGATCGATAATTTTGGAAGTATAGAACTGGGTTTCGCTTCAGAGTGCCAATCTCTTGTTTCGAACACACGTAGCCGAACCCATACACGCGCAGGGCTACCAATGCGAGGAATGCCTCAGGGGCCTTTTTGAAACACTTCGTTTGTAGTGTCAGTTTGTTTCGAGCAGGAATTGTAACGGTAGTGTTTTTTTTTACCGAGTGTATCGTTGCCAGCAAAAGTTCTCCCACAGCCCTGTGTAGCAAGTTGTGGGAGGACTTTTGCTGGCAACTGTATACCCGCCAAGAAAAGTACGTGGACCCTCACAGCGTCAAACATTGACACAATATGATAAAATAGACGAAGTATTATGAAAGAGAGTTTTTCACATTGGTAGCCTGCTTTCCTAATATGACAGTAATTAGGTTATCAGTTATTTCTCTCATTATAAGTTTGTATATTCACAATAATTGTATCTTGGGAAGTAAAGCATTAAAGAAACAACTTTTGTTACATTTGCTACATTAATAATTAACATAAGCACCTCCAGCCTTTATTAAGCGGATAAGTCTCCTGGGCATGGAGTCCACTAACTCAGTAATGGGGACTCGTCCGGCGGGACTTCACAACTCTCCCCATGCCTGTAGTGCACTCATGACGACACTTGGCACCTCCTGGGGTGGTTCATCGGCATCCGTTGTGTCATGGCAGACCGTACGTTCTCGATGTGGCAGTTGGGTTATTTCTGGGTGTTGGGCAAACCACACTTTGGCGACGTGCAAACTAGTCAATGTCAACCAAAATAACCATTGTGCAACCTCATCCTAAATCCTAGGTTAGCTTAGTTAGCCAACAAACTCTGTAATATGTAAAACAAGGGGTGTCGTCCCCCTCTGTTTAACTCATTAAACTTCTTTTCCAACCTTTCCCCCCACGACTATATGTTGTGACTTCTCTATCCCTCATGTCAGGCTGTGCCTTGAGCCCCAGCATGCCTTCTGTTCTTTCCCCACCTTAAAAAAAAAAAAATTCCTACGTGCATCCACCCAAATAACCCCACGGTGACTCGGTTACTTCTAGTGAGCACTATACGGTGTGAATCGTATCTGTAAACAGTATTTTAACAAATTTATACTGTATTGATGAAACTCTTCGTAAATAAAGCATGAATTAAAATATAAGTTAACAAACGTAATTATGAGAGAGAGAGAGAGAGAGAGAGAGACTTAGTACACTTTGTGTTTGGTATCCACCACACTTTTGTACTTCTGTGATGGTCTGAGCTGAATGTCTTCTCATCACAAAAGACTACGTGGTCCCAGAAACTATCGTCTTTGTCGCAGTATTCTAGCGCATACTCCATTCTTTTCTTTCTGATAAACTAAGATCCATGGAGTGAAGTTTACTTCGGATAGTCTGAGGAGTGCATTGTAGCCCAAGATCATCCCGAATTCTGACCGCTGTGGCAAATGGATTGGTGTCAATGGTCGCCAGTATTGTCTGGTGAAAAGATGGATGACAATGTAATAATGTCATAAATGATGAAGTATATTAGTATTTCAGTTATTTCCTGACCTTATCAATATTAATAAAAATAACAAACCTGGTCATCTTCTAGAGATGGGCATCGCGGGCGCCGGCTCCGAGGCCTGTTGCTCGTCGCGCCAATCTCCTTGTAGCGCCGAATCCACTTACTGTAAGCTACAGTTGATTTGAACACGCCAAGGTGCCGCGCAATTCCACAGTTGCTGAGGCCATGGTTGTGTAGAGCGATGATAGATGAACATGTTGAGTTTGACGTCCCCATGATGAGTGACGGGACCGTAGCATGGATATAGTATGTCGACTATGAAAGCTTCTCGAACCCTGACCTGAATTTATAACTGAATCACTATAATCAACCGTTTTTATTTGGTAGACAATGGCGAGGGTTTCTAGATTTCAAAGGTGGAGTTCGTACTGTTTCGATGTGTCTCGAAACTGTGACTCTTTCATGCTTACCAACGCTAACGAGAGGTATTGTGCTTTCACGTCGAATGCCATCGTAGCCAGGGATCCAAGGGTCCACGTACTTTTTTTGACGGGTGTACTTACATAATATATGTCAAATAGCACTAAACAACAGGTGAATTAACCATAAATATGTTATATGGAAGATTAATACAACTTTCAAAATCACTCGTATACTTCCTCATCGCGGCATGACGAATTAGTGCAACCGTATTGTTTTGTCACGGTCGAGGCTCATCCGCACTGTTAACTTGTTTGTGTATGCGTGTCATATGGTGTGTGTGTGTGTGTGTGTGTAATCGAGGTGGCGGGATAGTGATTTTGAGTTTTGCTAGGTATAGACGCTAGTTTATTGTGCACTCGATACTCATCCTGTGAATGATAGCGCAAAATGTTTACCGAGTAGAGGTCACAAAGGGTGTGTCAAGGCATTATGGCATTGAATGTTACAAAGTATTTCCAATACATCATTTGTTTAGTTTTCTGCAAAGAGGGTGACTTATTCAAACGTGGGTGGGCACGACAGTGTGAGGCAATATCCCTGTGTAAGGTTAAGACTTTTCCCTCTAATTCTTTAAGACCGAGCGACGGAGCACTGGCTAGTCATACTAAGAGTATGTACTGTCATATCTCGATATATTTATAATTTATTTTGAAGTGGCGTCCACAACACACCGACACTTTGGTAGTTGTTTCTGCGAGTCAAGGATTTACAGTGTGTCAACCTGAGATGTTAGTCAGCAAATGCACAAGTGTTGACTTCCGCCCACAAATACCCACAACTACTTCATTACTTTTATTTCCTCGCTGGATGACTGATATAAAGTAATGTTACAGATATATAATCCCCGGTAACTTACTGATAGATTTTTCATATTTTGGTAAAAGCAATATCTACATTAACTACCACTGCTTAGAGTTTAATATTAATAGACAGGCAGTCACTGAGGTGATGAGCTTCACGCCCAGCAGGAGTTGTAGTGACAACCCAAAGATGTCTTCAGTGTATCAGAGAACTGTGTGTGTTACCATAAAGCCTCTGTGCTATGGCCCCGACAATATTATGTAGTGTGTGACATCACCAGATACTCCTGTGTTGTCCTAATCAGGCATATTCCAAAACCGCTGCTATGTCCTTTTAGCAGAGGTTAGTGGACACTAACATATAACTGATTTATTTCACGTTTGTGGGACCAATTAAAGTTACCCTATATTCAAAGTAATTCATCTCTACATTAATATAGTTATTCATATACTAAAAGAATACCATCTAGAGATGTTTTAGAGCATCGTATGGCTGTGTTCAATATGAAGAGACGAGTAAAAAATATTAATATTCACAATGTTATAATCGTGACTCATCCATATTAGCATATTATAGGTCTACACTATATGAGCGAGTCATATTATCATGTACAGTCAAGTAACACTGTGGCATAAAATACCCTACATATGATTATAATACTACTGTTATAATTTTCAGGGTAATCGTGTGTGTGTGTGTTTGTGATACAAAGCTTTGGACTCATAGACAAGTTATACTATCAGTCTTTATTTCATCAAATGACCGAGTAACATTGCAATAAATCGCATACGCGTGTCAACTCTGTCAAACAAACGTGATTGAATGTTGTTTAACATTGCCTGGCTAGTTTTAACATACTCATTCTGGTGTCAGCGGCTTACAGCTCACCACCATGAAATATTGGCCAGTTGGCAGAGAATATTTATAATGTGTACTGAAACAATCGGGATTTATTAACTGACGTTCACTCAAGCTTATGTTACATAATTGGTATGCGTGTGAGATTTATTGTCATCCAAATGGACTATTTTATGAAACAAAGACAAATAATTCAGCATGTCTGCAAGTCTGGACTTTTGATTCACCGGCTATATATCATCCGCTATCGACGGCTCTGCCAAGCTCCCAGATGAGGTCTTACCCTGGAAGAATGGTAGGCAGTTTTGGACTACAGAGCTGATCCCACCACAGCTTTTAACTCTCTTTCCTCTTATGCAACGAAACACTAGAGGTTTGGGGAGGTTCTAGGAATGGACGAGTTGACGGTTCTGGGTAAACATATTCAACACATTCTGTCAGGCTGTTAGATAAATACAATACAGTATATATTGTCTTAAAGCAAATTTTAAATCATCATGATTTAATCGTGAGAAGTTAAAATATTTTTGACACTGAGAAAACGGCAACCATATTGGCGATGATGTCAGAATCTAGGAGCGACGACGCACATAAACCTGCAGTCAAGGAGTTTACAGCGGATGGTTACTTCAGATCGCATCAGCCCTGTTCAGGTAATGTGTGAAGGTGCATTTTTAACGATGTGAGTCAGAGGCATTTCGTAAGTGTTAAAAATGCGGTGAGCATTAAGAAATACAAGTTGCAAGACCCCATGTTCAGACTATCAGCTGATTCGCTCAGACTTTGTTGAATACACATGCAGAATGTACAGTCTCGTTCAAGATTCTTCGAACACTGCTGGAGGCACCTGGCAACTCAAGGCCGTTTGTTTGCTATAGTACGTAGTAAAAATTATGAATGAATGTAAAAGGTTATCGGTGATTTGTTACTTAGTTCCCTGTTGCTTAATTAATGGTTGGGCTTCGTTGTTTCGTATTATATTATGCTGCGTACTTCAGTAAGCAAACGTCCTGAGTTGCCAGCTGTCTCCAGCAGTGTTGGAAGAAGGTTGAACGAGACTGTACCTATTCTAGTAATCTAAATACGCCCCCAATATACCAACAAAACTCTCATACACTCATCGTTGCTATTAAAGCACAATATTTGTGAAGATATGGGTGAGAATAAAAGTGATGGCATGGTCTATACCAGTGGTTTGAGAATACTTGCTGCTGGGTAAACATTACAACATATTTTTGCCTTTAAGTTGGTGGTGTACTCATTAACCATTATTATCTATCATTAGTCATTATTTTCTAGCTTATACAAGCAAGAACTAATTGTTAGAGGTATGGTCAAAGTGTACTTAGATTGGCAACTGGCTGTAAGGAAAGACACAGTACTTGTATTATAGATACAGTACTTAATATTTGTACTTGAAACAACTATTACCAGATACAGTTGTACTGTAGTTAATAATATGTATTATACATTCACAAATGCTTTACTGTGTTAGATTTAGAAGCATTAGAAATGCAAATTATTAAATACTGTACCAGAAAACCTCAGCTAAGTATGCAGCTTATTATATTTCGCATGGATATACAGTCAACCAAAGATACAGCGATCCCACCCTGGGTCTCGTACTGGCCGGTTTACCTGGTAATGCTTGGTAAAGTAGACAGTATGTGATGGGGATTGCGATTGGTGGATATATTTTTGGCTGTATCACTGTCACGATAAATATTAAGCAATCCAAAGGTAGAATTTTTATAATAATAAACTATTCATTGTTATTTAAGATCTTGAGAGGTTTCCGAATGCTCTTAAATTTGCTTGAATAATGAAGAAAATATGTTAATGAGCTGGCAACTCAACTACGACGAAGGCTGCCACAAGATTCTCAGATCGAATTTGGGCGGACCAGCATTTTAGCTTAAGGTAATATTCCTACAAATCTTAAAGCAAAAGCAAAAAACCGTTTTCTTTTCATTATTTAAGCAAATCCCCATCACAAACAGCCTTACTTTGCCAAGTATTGCCAGGTAAAATTGCCAGTACGAATCCCAGGGTGGTTTTGCTGGATCTTTGACTAACTGTACTTCTAATGTCCCCATACTTGATTGCCCGAGGAAGTCGAAATAAAAAAAAAAAAAAACATGATGAACAAGGTCCCGAGGAAAACCAAAGGTGACCCAAGACATTAAAGAAAAATTTGTGAGTAAGATTTATGGCAAGAGACTTATAATTTTCCGCTGATACCCAAGAACCACCTTCCTTCACTCAGCGTTTTTAAACTAGATTGGCAGATGACACTGGGTGGAGGATCGTTAGAGAAGGTGAAGGATAGGATGGCTATAAGTAATGGTGCCAAAGACCATAACAATGTATAGGGAGTAAACTATACTAAGTAATGAGATCAGTTGTCGTACAAGGTAATGTAACTTGTAACATAACACTAACAGTGAATGTTCACTACATGTTCACTATAGTACCAGTAATACATGTTCACTATAGCACTAGTACTACATGTTCACTATAGCACCAGTACTACATGCTCACTATAGCACCAGTACTACATGTTCACTATAGCACCAGTACTACATGTTCACTATAGCACCAGTACTACATGCTCACTTTAGCACTAGTACTACATGTTCACTATAGCACCAGTACTACATGTTCACTATAGCACCAATACTACATGTTCACTATAGCACTAGTACTGCTTGTTCACTATAGCACCAGTACTACATGTTCACTACAGCACCAGTACTACATGTTCACTATAGCACTAGAACCTAGTACTACATGTTCACTATAGCACTAGTACTACATGTTCACTATTGCACCAGTACTACATGTTCACTACAGCACCAGTACTACATGTTCACTACAGCACCAGTACTACATGTTCACTATAGCACTAGTACTACATGTTCACTATAGCACCAGTACTACATGTTCACTATAGTACCAGTACTACATAGTTCACTATAGCACTAGTACTACACATGTCACTACAGCACCAGTACTTATGTTCACTACAGCACTAGTATTACATGTCTACTATAGCACCAGTACTACATGTTCACTTTAGCACTATACTACATGTTCACTATAGCACCAGTACTACATGTTCACTATGTTAACCAGTAATTACATGTTCACTACAGCACCAGTACAATTACAAGTTCACTTTAGCACTTAGGTACCATGTTCACTTATAGCACCAGTACTACATGTCTACCTTATAGCATCTTAGTATTCATTTCTGTCTGCATCATAGTAGTACTACATGTTCACTTATAGCACTCAGTACTACATGTACATTATAGCACCAGTACTACATGTTCACTATAGCACTAGTACTACATGTTCACTATAGCACTCAGGCACAATACATGTTCACTATAGCACTACATGTTCACTATAACACCAATACTACATGTTCACTATAGCACCAGTACTACGTGTTCACTTTAACACTAGTACTACATGTTCACTTTAGCACTAGTACTACATGTTCACTATAGCACTAGTACTACTTGTTCACTACAGCACCAGTACTACATGTTCACTATAGCACCAGTACTACATGTTCACTTTAGCACTAGTACTACATGTTCACTATAGCACTAGTACTACTTGTTCACTACAGCACCAGTACTACATGTTCACTATAGCACTAGTACTACATGTTCACTATAGCACTAGTACTACATGTTCACTATAGCACCAGTACTACATGTTCACTATAGCACTAGAACCTAGTACTACATGTTCACTATAGCACTAGTACTACATGTTCACTATAGCATCAGTACTACATGTTCACTATAGCGCTAGTACTACATGTTCACTATAGCACTAGAACCTAGTACTACATGTTCACTATAGCACTAGTACTACATGTTCACTATAGCACTAGTACTACATGTTCACTATAGCACTAGTACTACTTGTTCACTACAGCACCAGTACTACATGTTCACTATAGCACCAGTACTACATGTTCACTATAGCACCAGTACTACATGTTCACTATAGCACTATTACTACATGTTCACTATAGCACTAGAACCTAGTAATACATGTTCACTATAGCACTAGTACTACATGTTCACTATAGCACCAGTACTACATGTTCACTATAGCACTAGTACTACATGTTCACAATAGCACCAATATCAAATGTTCACTATAGCACTAGTACTACATGTTCACTATAGCACTAGTACTACATGTTCACTATAGCACTAGTACTACATGTTCACTATAGCACCAGTACTACATGTTCACTATAGCACCAGTACTACATGTTCACTATAGCACTAGTACTACATGTTCACTATAGCACCAGTACTACATGTTCACTATAGCACCAGTACTACATGTTCACTATAGCACCAGCACTTAGTTCACTATAGCACCAGTACTACATGCTCACTATAGCACTAGTACTACATGTCACTATAGCACCAATAGTACTACATGTTCACTATAGCACCAGTACTACATGTTCACTATAGCACCAGTACTACATGTTCACTATAGCACTAGTACTACATGTTCACTATAGCACTAGTACTACATGTTCACTATAGCACCAGTACTACAAGTTCACTGCAGCACCAGTAGTACATGTTCACTATAGCACTAGTACTACATGTTCACTATAGCACTAGTACTACATGTTCACTACAGCACCAGTACTACATGTTCACTATAGCACTAGTACTACATGTTCACTATAGCACCAGTACTACATGTTCACTATAGCACCAGTACTACATGTTCACTATAGCACTAGTACTACATGTTCATTATAGCACCAGTACTACAAGTTCACTGCAGCACCAGTAGTACATGTTCACTATAGCACCAGTACTACATGTTCACTGTAGCGCTAGTACTACATGTTCACTACAGCACCAGTACTACATGTTCACTATAGCACCAGTACTACATGTTCACTGTAGTAGTAATGAGATCAGTTGTCGTATAAGGTAAAGTAACTTATAGCATAACGCTAAACAGTGAACATTCACTACATGTTCACTATAGCACCAGTACTACATGTTCACTCTAGCACTAGTACTATATGTTCACTATAGCACCAGTACTACGTGTTCACCATAGCACTAGTACTACTTGTTCACTATAGCACCAGTACTACATGTTCACTACAGCACCAGTACTACATGTTCACTATAGCACCAGTAGTACATGTTCACTATAGCACCAGTATTTCATGTTCATTCTTGCACCAGTACTACATGTTCACTACAGCACCAGTACTACATGTTCACTACAGTACCAGTACTAAATGTCCACTATATCACCAGTACTACATATTCACTACTATATTAGTCCAGTATGTTTCACCACCATACCAGGAAACCAACCATCCCTGACCAAAGTCTCTGACCCATAAAATCATGCACTTACTACAAATATATACAGAAATATTATTTTTCTTGTGATACAATCTCAGCATTCATAAGCAATTTTACTAAATAGCAAAACTATTTTTATTTCATCTTACAGCAGGTGTTTAAGTGTAGGTTGTGTCTTAAGGCCTGGTTTTAATGAGTTTCAGGTAAATCATAAGTGCATACGGAAGTTACGCTACTGAAGCTATTGTGGAATATCTGAAGACGAGCATTGACACTTGAATTTAAGTAGGAGTCGTTCTGCAGGTAATAACTTATGAATTAGACGCCATGACATCAAGTCACTTAATTAAGGATAAGCTACTGAGATATGTAGGCAATTCTTAGAAGTTATTCAGAGAACCTTATTTTAGCCCTCAAGGGTGTAGGGCATGGCTGAGGGGCGTCTACAAGATATATAACAGCGTATAGACACAAGACAGTGATCAATAGAGGTTAAAAGACAGGTGACAGTAATGGTGTAAAGGGTTGGGGGAGTGTCGAGGAGGTCAGTCAGGAATGTGAGATGGCTCATGAACAAACTTTGTGAGGTCATCATATTATATTACCTCTAAATTACTATGAAATAAACGTTTATACCCGGGAGTGTGAAGGCGAATAATGACATTTTGGCAGAAAGGATTGTAGGCAGAATACTCGTATATTCAAATCCAACATAAAGTCGAAAATATTAAGTCTGTGTTACACCCGAAAGTCCCCTAAACACACCAGGCCTAAGGAAGTCATTTTCACAGGTAAAGGTGGAAAATATTCGAGCTGACAAATTAGTTTCCTGAATTACCCAAGCACTTTTTGGTGTCATGAGTTTGCAAAATTATTGTCACATAACTGGTGGACATAAAAAAGAAAGAAAAATACCATAATTATAAAAAAAAAATAATTCATATACATTCACGTCACATAAAAAACTTCATTAAGGAAAATAAAGAGGGTAATATTTCTACATCATCAAAGGTGTTTCTATCATTTCAGGTAAATATGCCAGAAATACTCTATGATAACGACGTGTTTATAACCAGAACGATCTAATGACCCGCCCAGTAAACATCTCTGGCCTGTGAGTCATGCTAATTCACCTCACTTGACCGGTGTCTCGCTTCCAGTGGTTGCTAGCTAAACCTTTTGGTATCATTTATACTCAGTTTATCTGCTGTTTTGCCCCATTTATTCTATCTTTTACGTAACTCGTCTCATGTATCCTTACTTTCTCTCACCTCAATCATAATTTATTTTACTATACTTCCCCAATGACTTACCACAATTTATCTGTTTTACCTCATTTTTTTTCACTTATATAAACACTTTCTCCTTCTCCTCTCCATCTTTCCCCAAAATTTCTTCACCTTACATCTCCCATGTCCTATATCTATCCTCTCCTGCCCTTTGTTTGTCTCACCTCTCCCATCTCTTTACCCCACAGGCTCCATCTTTCTCTTACTTGCCTCATGTTTCACGAGACTTTCCAATAGTTTACACCACCTGTCCTGGCCGTGAGACACTTGGCCCTCACTTTGTTTTGTAAAAGACACGTTTCATTCCTAAAATAGATAGACAAATGAAAATACAGATAACAGAATAACACGTAAACAGTTTAATTATATAATAGGTTTTCACTCTGGTTCTGTTTGACTCTTCGTGCGTAACCGATTTATATTTTAATTATATTTTAATATTCTCTGAAGTTCTTCTGTACGTTCCATAATATTTCACTACTTAACTCCTGTGATATAGCATATATATGTATAATGTTCCATCTTACTTATATAGTGTCCCCTTAGTGCTTAATAGTTTGCTTTTATTTCCTCTTGTTATTACATTTCGTCCTCTACCTTAATGTTTATTGGATGTTAGCCATATCTCCTAGTGTGTGTGTGTGTGTGTGTGAGTGTGTGTGTGTGTGTGTGTGTGTGTGTGTGTGTGTGTGTGTGTGTGTGTGGCCGGCCCTCCCCATTCTTTGTGCACATGTATGCTCTGATATATGTTTTAATATCCACTAACATCATTCCATTAGTGTCTGTACATGTAATACGTGTGTTGCCAAGTTATTTCTGAGTGAATCTACATATTTTCCGCCATTTCCTTGTCCACGTAATAATTATATATACTATGTCTCATTCGTTAATTTATTTATATAATATTTCTTATTCCTTTACCCTCATTTAGCCGATGTGCCATATCATTATTTTATATCTTCACGTGTTATCACTTATTCCTTTGCACGCTTGTATGTTATTTCTCAATCCTCTTTATTCTTTAACGTTGCATCTAATTTTTTTCATCATTGTATTTGCTCTTCTTTCTCCCGTAAACTTGTTAATTTACTTTATATGCCTTCTCCCAGAAGTTGGTGGCCCCCATTACATGTAAAGCTGCCATATTACCCGGCGTCTCCTGTATGTCTCAATATTCCTATTTGAATCATCTATTTCATGAAGCATTAGCAAATATGTTATATATCACATATGCATGTATACATTCAATATTTTATATATCCCTTTCTTTCTACCGCATTTCATATATATACATGGTTATAGCCCATAAATTATGTATATTCATATTCATCTTATGTTTACTGTGTACTTGTATTAATCCATTATATCATTATATACATGTGTACCTGTCCTACGTTTTATGGTATACATATATACATTATATCATAGTGCAGTTTACTCATACCTTATCCTCTATTGTCTGGTGTTCTTGCATGGATTATCTCTTTTCTTGTTCTACATTATGTCATCATCCTTTCCTCCAGTTTTCTTTCTTTCTTTATCAGTCGTTCTCTCGCTTTTTCTTTCATTTCCTGAACCCTCACGTCCCGCGGCGCCTCCATGGTTAGTTAATATGGTTGCTCAAAAACTTTCGATTAAGTGTTCAAACTTTTTAAAGCTGAGAGGAAGAAGAGAGTTTTAAGTGCCTGATCTGGTGGTTTAAAAGCTTTCGTTTAATCTTAGGTAAACTTTGACAGCATATAGTTTGCATAAGTTCTGTCAGGGCGAATTAGTATTTATTTAATCAATCATCATTTGCCAGTTTGTATTTTTTTACCGAGGAAGTTATTTTAATTATATTACTGTAGACTAATCATAATGTACGTCATTATCTCTCTCTGAATTATTATTCTTAGTTTTATCATGAAAAAATTTTAAGAGTAGTTTTATGTTAAATATTGCAAGTCTCCCTTTAAATTAGGAATATGTTCACGTTCTCTGTGAGACAATGGCTTCATCGGAATTTCATTCAATTTAATTAAACCTTGTTAATAAGACTTATAAAATGTATGACGGTAGTGATAGAAAGTTCTTCTTGTTCTATTCGAGGTTCCTGCTGAGCGAAGTTAAGAAATAAAGTAAAATATTATTTGGCTGAGAGAATTGGCTTCCAGTTGCTCTGTGACGCAGTAGTGAGGTTGATCTTGCTCCTCAGGTTACCACTGCATTCCTCGTTTTCTTTAGCAACGACAAAAGTGTCAATGACACCCGCTGCTGTAACACATTACTAAGTTACACTTGTTTACTGCACAGAATGGTGTAATATTAAATGTTCTGTATATTTCAAGTCCCTCAGAATAATCAACTGATTCCCATTAGGATTAAATCTTAGATGTGATCGACTAGATATGGATCCATTAGTTAGTGTTCCCTCCGACAGATGGATCTGTGACGCTGAAGTCATCAGACCGCAACACTCCTCATTGCTTCACTGCGCTACGTCCTTTGTCATTAATCATCATTCATATTACGTTCACTTCACTGTAATGAATGAATACATTATTCTTCGTAACCTGATGATTTACAGTGCTGACTAACGTTGCTCCTCACTACATGTATTTGTGAATTAAGCGCACAATCAGTGTTTTAGAGTGATGAATAAATACTCTCATTACTTTGTGATTTAATGATAGTAGAACATATTAATTCCCAGTAGAACATTATAATGCAACAATCTTTGGTTATAATTTGTTCTATTGATGAAGAATAATAATACAACATGAGAGATGAAGAATGAGAAAAGTTTATTCCACAAAAATCTAGAAAAAGCGGAACAATACGAGAAAGAAAGTCGGTGGAAAAATTTTAGTTGAAAAATTTTAGTGGAGATGCGTCGAGAAATTATAACACGAACGTTAAGGAAGGTTACTTAGTATAATGAGATTAAAATGAAACTGAAAAACAAGAAAAGAAGACTTACACAGTAACGCTAGGGGAAGGCTAGATGGCGAGTCAAGGGAAATAACAAATGAGAATAAAAATAGGATATTTTGGGAGAGTTTGGTTAGTGGTAAAGAATGGAAAATAATGAAGGCTGTGAGAGGAAAGTTACCCCCTCAAGAGAATTATAATAACAAAAGATGGGATTTAAGCCCCGAACAGAAGTCTAATAGAAACTCAAAGAGGGAAATTGTATAAATGCAGATTAGTTTAAATAGGATCTTCAGGGCAGTGTGGGTATAGCATATTTAGTAAGGAAGGGGAATTTCATGAGTCTCACTCACCGTAGACAGCAGTTAGTAGGCAAGACTTTCTGTTTGATGTGTAAAATGAAATTCTAGACGCAGAGATAAGAACTGGTGATATATTTATTTATCCGCTAAGAAACTAAGATTTAAAAGGTATTGTGTCAAACTACACACATATAGAATTATTGAAGGCAATAATCCACAGGAAGAAGACCCTTCAAATTACGGCGTAAGATATATATATATATATATATATATATATATATATATATATATATATATATATATATATATATATATATATATATATATATATATATAATGTGTGTGTGTGTGTTGGTCACTCGTGTGGGTAGAGTATATGGGAGGGTCGTGCCAGAAGGTCACTAATGGAAGCTTACGAGAGGAACAGCCAGAATTTATGGTTGGTGTGGTATTCTGACACACATGTTTGCGCCCCGGATAGTGCAGGGAAAATATTTATTTGAGGTTAGGTGTCAGTAATTGATGTTATGAAATTATAAATAAAACTGAAGTAGGAATGAGGTGTTATACTGGGTTCCTGGTGACAGCCAGCTTACCTGAGGGCTCGTGAGGAATCCTGTACATAGTTTTAGGATACTGCAGGAATGATTTAATACAATTTGTTCTATACTGCAGTGGTAATACAGTGCGAGTACAGTATAAACACCATTTATGTGAACGTGTTATAAACACAGGTGAAAGAACATTGATGCAGACTCATAAATAAGGCATCATAAATAATTGTAATACAACGAAATCCACGGTAAGTTGTCTATGACCCTATATCAGCAAAGTAAAAAGACTGAATTACTGTAATGTTCTCTTCTTCCACACTTCTTGTTCAGTAGAGCGTCGTAGTCACTGAAGCGTCTAGTTATTGGTGTAAGACTTTCCGCTTTTGTCCCTCATATTTCTATGAACCAATAAGATATGGTACTGTATTCGCACCTTGCTTCGAGGGAGAAGAATTTCTCTGCTGAATTTGTAGTCACATGAACAAAGATAAATGATTAGTGTTTTATAACTAGCTATGGGTGTTCTTTGAAGGTGGGGGGGGGGGGCAACTGGGGCAGGTGCACCCTGTACTTCCTTTTTTTTTAGCAGCAACAGCTCCAGTCCTTATTGGTCGGAACTGGAAGAGTCTCCTCTTTAAGGAATTTATTTCAAATGTGCACTGCCTTTCTATTTTTGCTGTATACCAGATATTGGTTTAATTCATTATTCCTTCAAGGATTTGTTTTTCAAGACTGTGAACTAATCCTTCCCCTCCCTTATATCTCCCCTCCGTCATGATGTTTTATATCATTCTAAACCCGTTTATAACTCCTGGTGTCTTTGGCGTTTAACCAATCATGAGTTTTATATACAGATCACCTGTAAGTGAACTTTATGGTTCAAAACACCACCATACAACTATAACTCCTTTCATAGTATTTTTTTCAAAGGACTCTGCATCACTCCTACCTCTTTCCGCTCACGTATGTCAACATCGTTCAACTTTTCGCTCACCTCTTTGGGGAATCCTGTCTGTCTTCTTCGTTTTGAACTTTATTAATATTTGATTTTCCGTTTTGACCTCCTTGACGTACAGGTACTGTCTTATAATCAAATAAACCTATTATTCAGATTATTAACCAAATATTAAACAAACTGCATGATTTGTTTCTATCATCCTTATCTTATTCAGTAGACACTTATAACATGTTCATAGATATTTGCATGTTCGAAGTAAGTATCCACCCATTTATCATTACAACCTTTATGTTTTCAGATTTTCCTGATTTTTTTTCTTTTATAGGTCTGTATGACACAACGTATACGAGTATTTCATTAACATTTGATAAAAACTTATATGTAATAACTGTCACGAAGTTACAAGCTCCTGCATTTCGGGCTATTCTTAATATATATATATATATATATATATATATATATATATATATATATATATATATATATATATATATATATATATATATATATATATATATATATATATATATATATATATATATATATATATATATATATATATATATATATATATATATATATATATATATATATATATATATATATATATATATATATATATATATACAGACCAGTAAACATGTGTGTGTGTGTGTGTGTGTGTGTGTGTGTGTGTGTACAGTCCATGATTTTTCTCCCTCTACTCTCAGGATATTTGACCTACAACCCTCTCGTCCGTATTTAAGAATGAATCTGAACGATAATTAGCATTAAAGCTTAATTGTAGCTAAGAAACCGAATGAAATTTGGGTTAAAAAGTTTTGTTATTGATTCACTTCAGTTGCAAACTTTTCACGTGCTCACATTTACCTGAAAACAGGCCTGGATTTTTTTTTTTACCTTTTCAAAGCCGTCCGTGGACATTTGCAGAGGAAAAGTTCAAAGATCTTACAACTTAGCAAAAGAAAATACGTAGAGGAATATTCTATGACTCCATCTCGGCAAATTCAATTTTTTCTTTCCATCAGAATATACACCGCGCTGGTAGTGAAGCGTAGTGTGACAACGGAATATATAACTAGATAGTACACCCGAAATATTAAGTCAGTATTGGTGTAAAGCAAAAGAGAAATATGAAATATAAATATTTTCCTTTCCCAGGCAATAGTTTAGATATATTTCTTAACGTTTGTAGTTTATGACATACTGTAGATAGAACACGGGTTTGCTTCTAGACCGGCTGGGTTCCCTCGTGCAAACAGTAATAAATGAATACAATATCGGATCGCTTGTTGATGTTTTCCAAAACAGAATAACTTTGCCTCTTTCATATCTGTTGTATCCTGCTGTTGTTCACAATATTCTTGCCTTCACTGTATGTCCCAGCTGTCATTGTCATTTACCAGCTCCATTTGTTTTGTTTCTGGTTTTTCATCACGATTACTGACATCAAATGCAACTTTTTTTTATAATCTTTGTGTCAATCATTCTCTTTATGTTTCGTCTGATTCTCTTGTACATTCTTTCACCATTCTCGTTAACTTTATTTTGTTATCCACTTATGACCCTTATTTACAGCTGATGCTTATTAGCTCTTTTTTTTTTCCTTAACTACCCCTGTAGACACACTGTCATGCACCCTTCATCTTTCTTGCCTTTACTTCCTCTAGATCAGGGGTTCCCAAGCTGATGCTCAGGGTGCACAGTGGTACTATAGTTATTTGCTCCTAAACTGCGTCCATTCGTCTTCATCTCTTCTCACGTTACTTTTATAGTTTTATATACACTTTTTTCAGTCATTCTTTTAAGTCTTACTAACGCATTTAATATTCATCGGTTTCCGTTTTCCTTTAACTTTGTATTCATCAGTATTCCTGTTTCCACCAAACAGCGGCCAGACACATCATACACATATCCGTGTTATCTAATATACTATGGGACTAGGCGTGTGTCTGTCTGTCTGTCTGTCTGTCTGTCTGTCTGTTTGTGTGTGTCTGTTCTGGGCAGCCGAAACGGCACAATCGTTTTTCATCAAACTTGGTGGGAAAATCGCAAAAAATTCGTAGAGTGGGACAAACCTCGTTCCATATCGATGGTTTCTTTAGGAAGCCATTACATAACCATTTTATTTATGCTGGAAAACAATGCAAGTCTACGGAATTGGCGCACCCTCATTCGCTGTACGCTGTCAGTACGGCTCCCTCCTCTTCCTCCCACTTTTTTCTTAGCCTACTTTTTTTTAATGTTGTTTGGATTAGTAAAGGAAGGAAGATGAGTAAATAGAAGAATAAAGAAGGGGAAACAGAAAATAGTTAGAGAAACAGGTGGGGGGGAGCTCAGTTTCATCATTCTTCTGGATGCACAGTTTCAACGTTACCAGACGACTTTACAGCTACAGTGTGTACTTATTCCTGTGGCTGACTGTACATAGAAAAGGAGAAGAGATAAAAAGATAATAACAGGAGTGCATGGAGAAGATGACTACAATAGACACAGGGTGACTATAGACAGTGAAACAGACAGGAGGTTGACAAAAATAGACACATTGATACATGCACAAATAGACAATATGGCAACTAACATGACAGACAGACAGACAGACTGACAGACAGACAGCTGACTGACTGGTTCACATTAGACAAACAGGCAGAGACACGCAAACAACGGATAAGACAGACAGATTTGACGACACAGAGTACAGACGGGCTTACAGTCAAACACCACGCAGACGAACAGACAGTTGGGATGGCAATAGACAGGACGGATAGACTTGAGACAGATTAGATGGCATTTATAAACAAGAATAACACCAAATTGACCATAGCTGCGTCAGTGAGGGTAGCTGGTCTTACATCCACCAGCGTAAATAATAAGACGCATTGAAAACTAACACCCTCGGGAGGAAAGAACATCGATGGTCGGTCAGTCATGTGAGATGGGGCTAAAACTGACTAACGTAGATGATGACTATGATGACTTAACACAGGTGATGACTAATCTAACCAGAATCAAGGTCACTTCTCTTCAAAATATAATTTACTTCGGAATGATCATCGGTGATTCATAATATATATTTTTTTTAACCTCTCCTTATGGCGAATATTTCTTCAATTAATTAATCTAACCTTTATTCTATTCCTTCCTATAGTATATTAGATATCGTAAGTATCACGACTACGACCATGATTATAACAACCAGGACCATGATTATGACAACCACGACCATGATTATAACAACCACGACCATGATTAGAACAACCATGACCATGATTATAACAACTACGACCATGATTATAACAACCATGACCATGATTATAACAACCACGACTATGATTATAACAACCACGACTCATTTATAACACCCACTAACCACGACCATGATTACCACGACCATGATTATAAACCACGACCATGATTATAACACCCACGACCGATTAGAACAACCATGACCATGATTATAACAAACTTCACGACCATGTTTATAACAACCACGACTATGATTATAACCACCGACGCGATTATAACAGCCACAACCCGACATTATAACAACCACGACCATGATTATAACAACACGACCATGATTATAACAACCACGACTATGATTATAACAGCCACGACTATGATCATAACAATCACGACCATGATTATAACAACTACGACCATGATTATAACAACCACGACCATGATTATAACAACTACGACCATGATTATATCAACCACGACCATGATTATAACAACCACGACTATGATTATAACACCTACGACTATGATCATAACAACCACGGCCATGAATATAACAACCACAACCATGATTATAACAACCAAGACCATGATTATAACAACCACGACTATGAATAAAACACCTACGACTGTGATTATAACAACCATGACCATGATTATAGCAACCACGACCACGATTATGACAACCACGACCATGATTATGACAACTACGACCATGATTATAACAACCATGACCATGATTATAACAACCACGACTATGATTATAACAACCACGACCATCTATCTAATATACTATAGGACTAGCCGTGTGTCTGTGTGTGTGTCTGTTCTGGGCAGCCGAAACGGCACAATTGTTTTTCATCAAACCTGGTAGAAAAATCGCAAGAAAATCGTAGAGTGGAACAAACCTGGTCCCATGTCGATAGTTTCCTTAGGAAGGCATTAATTAACCATTATATTTACGTTGGAAAACAATGTCGCTGTACGCTGTCAGCCGGACGGCGGTTGCACGATAGCCAAACACGAGCGTTCGAACTTTCACGCCTTGGTAAACTGTACCACCGGACTCGCCACCGGGCACGAAGGGCCCACGATCACTTGTTACTCATCTAGAATTTCATTCTTCTATCTATGAACACATAGTCAAATAATTCAATCATCTAGCTTCTCCTGGGTAACTTATGAATTTCCTTAATTCAAAACACATTTCATTCTTTATAACAGAGGTACAAAGAGTGAGGTCTATCTCTTCACGTCTCTAGGGCTAAATGCACCATGGGCGTGTGATGAGGTCGCTTGTGTGAGGATATCTGGCACAGTGCTGTACATTCGCCTCGCAAGCGAGCAGACCCGGGTTCAATCCCCAGGCAGGGTGAAACTATGGGCAAGTTTCTTTACACCATTTGCCTCTGTCTACCCTGCAGTAATTGGGAACCTGGATGTTAATCGATTTGCGGATCGTGTTTCGGAGTTAATGGTTAGCCAGTGCAGTTGGCGAGTTGTCCGGTCTTCTCGGACTATTCCTTGACTCTGGGTCATGCACCTCGTTAATTTAGGGCGTGGTTGTTACGTTGGCGACAGCTTTTACACCTTAAAAATTCACGCCTAGGTGGCCATGGGGCCGGCCATCCTCGTTACACGAGGGGCAACCATTATTATTATTATTATTATTATTATTATTATTATTATTATTATTATTATTATTATTATTATTATTATTATTATTACTATTATTATTACTATTATTACTATTACTATTAATAATATTAATAATATTAATAATAATAATAATAATAATAATAATAATAATAATAATAATAATAAATGTTACAATCAAGCCGTGTAATCAGGCATTTCACATTCATTAAGCTATTTGACCCCCAAAAATTCATGCATTTCGTGAAATGCCTGATTACACTGTATGACTGTAACATATACCCTGTACATCTATCGCGCAACCTCCGGGTTTTGTCCTCACCGATCACCTCCACATTTATTATATCATTTTTCCTTTTTGTAGTTGATTGTTTTTTTTAGCTGTGACACTTTATTCTCTTAGGGAGATCCGTTCTGGAGAGTTGACCACGAAAGAAGAGATTTTGGGGTCCATCATATCACTATATAGTTCTTTCTCCTCTCTATTTCTTCCCCCGGCACCTCCTTTAATATACCGCTTCACCTTCCTCTCCCGCTGTCCGACACACCTCCTACACCCCTTCGCAACCATTCTATCCTCATGCATCCTTCTCATACGCTCATAACATAACAGAAACTTTTCTTCACTAATTCCAGTCCCTCAAAAGCCACACACTATTCATTCTCCTCCATCCCAAACCCTTACATGATTCACTAACAGTATTATACTATCCCCTAGTTCCATACTTCATTTCCAAGCTTATTCTTCCTGAATGATCCTTCCCAGCTGCTCATTCACTCTCCTCCGTGTAAACTTATTATTTCTTCTCTTATATCAATGTTTCGTTCCATTCTTACAGACCTTCATTTATTATTTATTTAAAATCAGTAACTTCCTCCAGTATTTCATTCAACATCATAAACTTACATTTTCTAACTTACGTAACGTGACCTTTGATTATTCATTTATTTATTTTGTGTTTTGTTCACCACTTGACAAACTCTTAGTATAGATTTACTTCTTTTTCCTCTTCATATTTCGAAAGTTATATACCTATCCTTTCCATTCCCTGAACTTACCCTAACTCTTATTAGTTCATAGTACCTTTTATTTTATCCCGAGATATTTTTTCTTGTGGTTTAATTTTCTCTTCGATATTTTTGCACCTCCCTTCTACCTCTTTTTCATCATACATTTTGAAATATTCCTTCCACCTTTTTTTACATAATATATCCCCTTTCCTCTTTTTAATTCTCCTTTATGTATTTTTTGTTCGATTGCCATCCCCTCTCTATATATTTTTATTCTTTTAGATCTGGTATTTTTATTAGTCACAAAATCATTACTTAATTTTCTTTCCAAACCCTCACGTTTTTCTTCCTTACGAGTGTACCAAATTCTTCACTCTACTATTATCTCTCCTCTTGTACCACTCTCTCACGGGTATAGCATTCGGTAAAAAATTGCATTCTCGTGATTATCTTTCTCAACAATGCTTCTTTTTTTTTCTCCTTTATTTCTCCCCTTCGTTTATTGGTAACTTAATTTACGTCTAGTAATAAACTCTACTGCCTCATTTATTCTCTTACTGCTATTCTCATTCCTTTTTCCTCATCTTTTTGTACCCCATCAAATTCCTCCATTTTCTGAATACACTCTTGCATATTTCTCAACATTTCCCACTCTGCCTAATTTCCCTTGTTCATATCATTTTATCCTACAAGTTTGTTTTATTCTCATTTAATTTCTTTGTAAGTATCAGGTAGGAGTCAAATCTTGTCAGTGTTGCTCTTTTTGTTTTTGTATTTTTCATGTGTTACCTTCCCTTCCTCCTCCTCCTCCTCCTCCTCCTCCTCCTCCTCCTCCTCCTCCTGCTCATCATCATCGTCATCATCATCATCGTCATCACCATCATCATCATCACCACGTATTAGATTATCTACCAAATCTTGTATTCATATTCTATTTCACCTCTTCGTGCTTAAGCATCGTAGACCTGTTCATATATTGATGTTAAAAAAATGTTTGAGAAAAATAAGTTTCCTGACGCACATTTGTATTTTTTTTCCGTTTGTCCCAATGTTCCTACTATCATGTCCTGTGTTGTAAGGCTCCAGAGATCCAGACGAGGATCTCCATAGGCCATTATAGATGTGTTCTCTCTGTATGACTGTCCAAGTTCCCCTTCATTTGACTAACCTTTGGAATAAAGGTTCGTTTTTTGCACTGAGGTCTGACCCATTCATCTTACGAGTTATGATGTCTACCATACATAGTTTTGCCTCTGCCAGTTATTAGGTATTTTCTTTTACAGTTTGTGCATTTAATCATCCCGTTTCACATCTGTAAGACAACAACATCAGTACCATTTTTGCTCAAACTATTTCCTTTTCAAACATAGGAAAATATTGCCTTTTGGAACGTGATTGACCCCATCTCAAATTTTCCCAAGTTAATACTAATCAACTGACACCAACTGTCCTAAATATGTATATTCCAATACTTCCTCCAGCATTAATATGTTGAAAATTAAAGAACGGTAATTCGGTAGGCTGTTGAATATTATTTTGGTCCAACAAATTTTCAGTCCTACTCATTTGCCTCTTTTAATTCAGCTGTTATATATGTGCTCGTAAATCTGTCGGATTTAATGTAAATATTGTAATATAATCCGTACAATACGTGTGGTTTCAGGTGCTATTTATATGCAAATGACTTCCATCCCTTTTGCATTTTAACACTGTCACAATTTTGGTATAACTTGATCTGAGAAGTATTGTTATTATAAACGTCACTTATATTGCCTGAGTATTTTTTTCAGTTCCTCGGCACCACATAAAGGCACTAAATTTCCTGACTTGAAGACAATTAATATCTAGTTAACAATAAAATTAAAAATAATAATATATAATACTGATTGTCAGTAAATACCTACAATATCTTAATTACTTTTAAACCTTATCTGGGGGTTTTCAAGTGATTTAAAGTAAATGTTGTGAATATTTAGGGAGGATATTAGGCAAGTGAGAGATCCTCATAGGAAAGCCATAAACAGGCTAAGTTTCAAATAAGGCAGAGTTTAATAGAAGATACAGTTCAGTCTGAGTTATTAATGGGAGTAAAACAGGGAAGTAGATTATTAAACGATACAGATGATGCATCAACGGGGGAAGAAGTTATAGAAATCTAGATACACAGTAAAAAGCTAACAGAAGGAAAAAAAGGAGAAAGCGGGTGTAAAACGTGGATTGGGGAAAAGAATGACTGAAATATGCGAAGAAAAAAAAGTGCATGTGGAAGAGGGTAATAAAGGGGAAACGATGAGAGTGCATAAGACTGTTTAGGATGGAAGTGGAATATGAGGAGTGATAGTGAGGTGAAAATCTAGAGTAAGGAAACGTGTGAACAGAGACGCGTTATCTTGAAATGGCGTATTGGATAGCAGCAATGCTAATAAGACTGAAATGTAACCGTTGGCTTCTGCAGGATTAAAGACACTATTGATGTGAAACTGTTTATGTCGTGAAGAAAACGAGAGATCTTTGTATTTCGTGTTATTGCATTCTAACACACACACACACACACACACACACACACACACACACACACACACACACACACACAATTTAAATAAATTTACAGAAATAAACAGATTAAATATCGTTCTCTTGCATCAGTAAAGTCTCAAACACCAGCCTAAGGTACTCGTTCACTTCACTGTACAAGAGTAGAACATGCATATAAGTTCCAAGATTTTATCGCGAAGAAAAAGTAGAAAATGAGGTTGAGAGATAGTGAGGGGAGGACGAATATCTCACCACACCTGAATAAGGGAACATTAGGTAAAAATGTAATGTTAATTAAATCTTACGACTCTGGAAGAGGGAAATAACAGCTATAAAGTAAATGGAAAAGAATTAGAGAATACTTTGAGACTAATAACTTGAGAGGGTTCTTGTTTCCTATGTGGTTATCAGCACATACATGGATCACGCGCATCTACAGTGATTTATCCACACACACACACACACACACACACATACACATACACATACATATATATATATATATATACGAGGTCCGACACCCAAAAAAAAAAAACGAGACCGATGCTGTAATTTTTTTTATTTACCAAATTAAGAAAATCAACTGTGATCGCCTTCAAAGTAGTTTTCTCTTCGGAGTTGACACACAGCTGCATACGATGCTGCCACAACTCAAAGCAATTCCTCAGATCATGTTCTGTAAGGCTGTTGAGGAGCTCCGTCGTTTTTGCTTTCACCTCTTCTACCGACAAAAAATTGGTTTCTTTGAGCATGGACTTGATCTTTGGGAAGAGGTAGAAGTCGCAGGTCTGGCGAATAGGGTGGGTGCTCAAGCACAGTGATGCAAAATCCACCCGTTTCTGCACAATTTTGGTCGTTTCCTTCTCACTCGTTTGCGCAATTTCGTCAAGAATTCAATATAATACTGCTGATTTACCGTCTGGCCGCTGGGAATCTACTCTACCATCCAATACCCTGGATATCGAAGAAAACAATCAATATGGCCTTGAACTTCGAACGACTCATGCCTGCTTTTTTGGGTCTTGGAGATGTTGGTTACTTCCACTGCATTGATTGTCGCTTGGTTTCTGGATCATACGTAAATATCCAAGTTTCATCACAAGTAATTACCGAATTCAACAAATCTGGTTCGTCCTCAATGTGTTGCAGAAAGTTAAAACAAATTTCCTTGCGACCTTCTTTTTCTTCATCTGACAGCATTTTTTCACATTCCTTTAGAATGCATCAAACACTTTCCCTGTCTAAATTAACTTTCTCAGCTTTTGTTCGAACATCCAACCTACAGTTTTTTCTAATCACATCTCGCACTTTTTCAATGTTGTCATCGATAACTCCTGTGCGTGGACGGCCTGGGCGGTCATCATCTTTCACGGTTTCTCTGCCTTCCGAAAATCGTTTGTGCCATTCAAAAACGCGTGCACAAGACTTGCAATCTTCACCGTAAACCTTAGTCAATAATTGAAAAGTTTCCGTCGCGGATGTCTTAAGTTTAACGAGAAACTTGATGTTAACTCGTTGCTCAGCTTTGCAGACCGACATTTTCCGACAGAGTGTAAGAACACGTCTATACTTCAACACGCATCCACTTGTATTGAGTGAAGCGATCGAGCTGAGCCTTGCCAGTTAAGTGAGTAACTTTAATAAATAAATTATATATATATATATATATATATATATATATATATATATATATATATATATATATATATATATATATATATATATATATATATATATATATATATATATATATAATTTTTTTATTAAAGTTACTCACTTAGCTTTTACACTTTTTCAATACCAGTATATTTTGCAGTGCACTGTGGTGAAGGAAGGGAAGAGTGGATACTATGTGGTAGAGAAAGGAAGGGGAGGTTACAGTGTGGTGAGGGGAAGGGAGAATAAGTAAGATGCAGTGTTAGGAGAGGAAGGAGGTTACAGAGTGTGAAGGGAGACAAGGAGACTATAGCAGGGTGAAGGAAGAGGGGAGAGTGCACAGAGCGATTAAGGGATGGAGGGGAGAAAGAAATATACTTGTAGTTAAATAGTAAAAGAGATTGGAAACCTCAGTGTGAAGGAGGGAAATATGAGAATAATGCAGCAGCCCATAAGACAAGAAGAAAGAAGAAAGGAGTAAACAGAAGAAAGGAAAATAACCACTAAAAATGAGAGCAAAAAAAAAGTTATCGATCACCTGAATATAGCATAAACTAAAGAACTAGTAACAGAAAACGGGAATCTTAAGCCACACAAACAAGCATAATTTATTACTCAAAAAATTACGTCTTTTGCACTATGACATCTGAATAGTTGTGTTGAGCCTTAAAAGAAGAACACATTTCATAACAATCAAGAACGTTAAATAGAGATACTTAATTGGTAACACATGAACATGAAATAATATTCATCGTTAATATACAAGTCTTACAGCTGACCTATAAACGAGTGTTCTAAAAGTCTTCCATGCGGTTTGTGGAAGGATCAGTCGTGTCCTGCTGTTCTGTGACCTTAGCTATAATAACCCATTTTTTTTATATAACTCGTGTATAATTTTCAAATATGTCCTAGGTTCGGCGAAGCAATTTACCAAATCGCTTTATATTCTCGGCGTAAGCTACAGGTAGAGCGTGTTTTGTTTCTGCCTACCTGATTTAATAACTTGTTTGTTGTTATTAATTTAATGAATGCGAGGGATAATCCCCTGTCCAACTAAGGTCGCTCCTCCCTTGCTCCGCTATGGACTAAATCGCATTAATTTAGAAGGCCAAAAAAAAAAAAAAAAAAAAGAGGAGGAACATTCGTGCATAACCGCTGTGTGTAACTGGGATTAATATGTTTTGCCGACAGGGAAATCCAGGAAACAACATTAGGGTGAGGTGGAGTTTGTCTTAGTGTAGGGCAGGGCACCACAGGGAACAGGAAGGAAGACCACGAGCATTGCCAGCCTTTTATGAGTGTGTGTGTGTGTTTGTGTGTGAATAATAATAATAATAATAATTAACGGTTCATTGAAAAAGTCGGCAGCCCGAAGGCTGAAAATATACATTGGACAAAAATGTCTTATTACATACAAAGACAAGGGGTGGGTGGGTCATTTAACAAAAGCTTTCATTACTGAAAGGAGAAGGAACAATGATTGAACATACAAATTAATATAGTTTACAGATGATGGCCCGAGCCTGGGATGGTCATGGAGACACCAGGTGATGTGGGATGGTGTCACAGTACCTCGCCCTGCTGGGTGGTGTGTATTATCTCGTAGTCGGATGCATAGCCGGCCGGCCCTTTGTTGTTCCCATGGTGGACTGATTAGCACCTCCTGGTCAGAACACGGCGGTCAGTTCCCAGGGGTGCTTATCTCACCGGTGGGTCACGGTTCTCACTGGTAGTGTCTAGTGCGGAATTCACTGGCTTAAACACTGTTCATCACTGTTCAACACTGGTCCCACTACTTCCCATTACGAAATTGTCACTTTTGATTATGTTAATATCCCGGTGGTGACGATGGGTCGGGGAAAGGGACTAGGGGAATGGCCAAACATTGGCCAAGGGGGGCCGCTGCTCAGCAGGAGCAGCGCCTGAATAGGTCTCGACCCTACGGTGGTCAAGGATGTAGTGTGTGTGTGTGTGTGTGTGTCTGTGTGTCATGAGGGAAACGGTGTTGGTACTTACGTGTAAGGTGGACAATATAGCAGGTGTTTGAGTTGTGAGGAGGAAAATTAAATGAATATAGAGGAGCAAAAATATTGAAGGAGTTTTTAGTTATCAGAGGACATAAGTGGCGAGTTTGGGGTTGAAGAAGTTAGTGGTGTGTGGTTATAATGTGAGGAAGTTAGTGATGTGTGGTTGTAATGTGAGGAAATTAGTGATGTGTGGTTGTAATGTGAGGAAATTAGTGATGTGTGGTTGTAATGTGAGGAAATTAGTGATGTGTGGTTATAATGTGAGGAAGTTAGTGATGTGTGGTTGTAATGTGAGGAAATTAGTGATGTGTGGTTGTAATGTAAGGAAATTAGTGATGTGTGGTTATAATGTGAGGAAGTTAGTGATGTACGGTTATAATGTGAAGAAGTTAGTGATGTGTGGTTATAATGTGAGGAAGTTAGTGATGTGTGGTTGTAATGTGAGGAAATTAGTGATGTGTGGTTATAATGTGAGGAAGTATATCGATGTGTGTGGTTATAATGTAATAGTTAGTGTGATGTGGTTATAATGTGAAAGTTAGTGATGTGTGGTTATACGTAGAGGAAGTTAGTGATGTGTATATAATGTGAGGAAGCTAGTGATGTGTGGTTATAATGTGAGGAAGTTAGTGATGTGTGTGGTTATAATGTGAGGAAGTTAGTGATGTGGTTGTAACAATGTGAGGAAGTAGTGATGTGGTCAGGTTGTGGAGGAAGTTAAAGGATGTGGTTGTAATGTGAAGAAGTTAGTGATGTGTGGTTATAATGTGAGGAAGTTAGTGATGTGTGGTTGTAATGTGAAGAAGTTAGTGATGTGTGGTTGTAATGTGAGGAAATTAGTGATGTGTGGTTATAATGTGAGGAAGCTAGTGATGTGTGGTTGTAATGTGAAGAAGTTAGTGATGTGTGGTTATAATGTGAGGAAGCTAGTGATGTGTGGTTGTAATGTGAGGAAGTTAGTGATGTGTGGTTATAATGTGAGGAAATTAGTGATGTGTGGTTATAATGTGAGGAAGTTAGTGATGTGTGGTTATAATGTGAGGAAGTTAGTGATGTGTGGTGATAATGTGAGGAAATTAGTGATGTGTGGTTGTAATGTGAAGAAGTTAGTGATGTGCGGTTGTAATGTGAAGAAATTAGTGATGTGTGGTTATAATGTGAGGAAGTTAGTGATGTGTGGTTATAATGTGAGGAAGCTAGTGATGTGTGGTTGTAATGTGAAGAAGTTAGTGATGTGTGGTTATAATGTGAGGAATAAATATCTCTCTCTCTCTCTCTCTCTCTGTATATATATATACATATATATATATATATATATATATATATATATATATATATATATATATATATATATATATATATATATATACATGTACAGTATATATATTCTTTTATTACAACAGATTTTCCTGAGGGCTGTTAGATTAACGCTGCTCCTCACGTCCCAGACCTTGTTGTTCAGGGGATCCATGTGTGGAGGAGAGCAGGTGCCTTTGTTTATGGTACGAGGCCATTTTTGCTCCTGTTATCCTCAGGAATGATGTCGCTGGCGAGAAGGATCCCTGAAAAAGAATCTTTGAAGAAATTGCAGCGTTTCTAAAAGATAAGAATATATATATATATATATATATATATATATATATATATATATATATATATATATATATATATATATATATATATATATATATATATATATATATATATATATATATATATATATATATGAGGTCCAAGGGGTTAAATAGGTGAGTATCCAAGGTGGGTAGGGAGAGGGGAAAAACCAAAAGGGGCTTCAGGAATCCTAAGACAGTCAGCGACAGCTGAGATGAGGTCGCTGACTCGTGCCAAATGAGCGACATGACAACCCGAGCAGAGGGAAAGGGAGGCCACCCTTGCATGTGGAGGTCATAGTCATGCTTATGAGACATATTAAGTAAGGTCAGTGTTGGGTTGAAGACGCTGAGAAAGGTGGTGGTGAGAGGGAGGGATCTCAAGAAGACAAGTCTAAAACATTATACAAGTTATCTTGGCAGGTTTGATGATAATGATAGGGACTTTAAAGGCTGTACTTTTTATTGAAAGATTTGGTATATTTGGGATTGAAAGAAGAGACCTGCTGGCTGATGACCAACAAACAGATCAGCATTAACCATAGCCTGACTGCCTGTAAAGCAAGTAAAGTCGCACCACAGCGTTTGGTTAATATGTTTTACACTTTGATATACCCGACGGGACAAAGGAAACAGATTTTGGTTAATCCTATTTCGATTTTTCTGTGACAATAAATAATTCACTTTAGTTTAATTCCATAACTCCTCCTATAAACCATCAAATCCGCATAATCGTGATGGTATTTGCCTTTACGTTGCAGTACGTTTGTTGCGTGGGTCGAGTGACGTCATTGGGATGTATTGAACTCTTTAGAAAACAAAATTTTTCACTGATGGACGGACGAACGGACGGATAGTATCAACACCACGTTCCACTCGAATTCTTGGTTGTGGGATAAAAAGGTGTGTGTGTTTACATGAAAAATGGAATTAATTGGGAGAATTTAATAGAATGTATAGCAGTGCATATGAAAACAACTTTGAATTCTTAAATCGCCTCGTAAGGTACCTTGATTATATCTGTTTAATTGTACGTGTCTCAGTACTGAATCAATTTTTTATATATAATAATGTGAGATACGGGATATTAAGTAGACTTGAATAATTGAGTGTATAATAATTCTCTTCCAAACATTATTTACAGAAAACGAATCCATATAAGCCAGGTATCTATTCTAAGTACTTAACCCAGCGACTTTAGAATAATTTATTTACCGTCCACCCAATCCGATCACAAAATATGTACTCCCATAATAACAGAAAGCTTGACTTATGTAGCATATATATGAATAGATTAGTATACAAACAATTAAATTCTACAAAAAAATGAGCTATAAGACGTCATAATACATTGTAAATTTTTCTATTGTTCCTAAAGACCCAAATAATGTGTATTTCCACGATAACTTCCATTAAGTAGCTTATATAATTTTTTCTTCCGATTTCGCTGAATTTTTTTAAAATAAGTTGGATCATTAGCTGCCAGACAACAAAGGCATGAAAAATGGCGAGGTGCCTTGAACCTTGCATTCACCCAAGGTCTATACATGAGATCATTCCTCGATATTGCTTATACCTTAAAGCTAAACACACCAATGGATTGATACAGAATATAAGGCATTTTAAGGTTTAGACTATGCATTTAGATAAGTGCAGCTTATGATAGGTTAATTATAACTGCATACACAGTTGTCTATAGGAGTTCCTCTCCTCCCATGTCTGCCACATTTAATGTTCCTATTGGCAGAGAGGGCACAGATAGATAAAGAAATACAGAGAGAGAGAGAGAGTAGGAGAGAAGAATGGAAGACGGAGAAGGAGCAAAGGGGGAGAGAGGAGAGAGTTGGTGGGGGGAGTAATGAGACCTGTTGCTCGAGGCCGACAGACTTCCCAATTCATTATACAACACTACCAGAGCACAGAAATCTATTTGCATTTCACAGTATTTACGGAATCGTTAATGCAAAATATATTGTAAAGTTATGAAGAATTCATATATTGATATTTAATGGTTGTTAAATATTTTTACAACGGGCTGCAGATTGTGTCAACCTGTGGTAGCGCTGTTCAGTGCCCACCGGCAGTGGGTGGTTTTATAACTTTCACGGAACAGATGCAATATATAGTGTAAAACGGGTCACTCCTCTGTGAGTGATACTTTCTGCTGTTCCTTACTGGTTACTCTAAAAGTAAAGTATCTTCGTCTTTCTGGGGAATTCAAAATCTGTTTTTGTCTACAGTATAGTCATGTGGGCGGCGATTCCTCTAGTATATATATATATATATATATATATATATATATATATATATATATATATATATATATATATATATATATATATATATATATATATATATATATATATATATATATATATATATATATATATATATATATATATATATATATATATATATATATATATATATATATATATATATATATATATATATATATATATATATATATATATATATATATATATATATATATATATATATATATATATATAATTTTTTTTTTTCGACCTATGGCTCTGATGTGGGTCAGTGACCAGTGCCTGGGTGGGGGAATCTCTGCAAAAAAAGTTTACATAGTAGTGGCTGCAACCGACTGACGCCCCGGGGCGGCCTCTCCGCCTGTTCGCTCTATGACGTCATGTGCTAGCTGGGTCACATTTTGGGTCAGGTGAGGGCAAACCACCTCTTCTCTAGTCTATACCTTGCATTCATGAACCTATTGCTAGGTCCCGCCCGCACAAATCTCACTGCAAACAAACCACCATCACACAACACTTCTCCGCAATTATCCATCCCATCAGTCCTCAGTTCTCGCCGGAATTTAATCCAATTCTGGGCCCTAAACTGATGGGGCTGTTAGTTATTTACCTCCACAAATACACCATCAGTGGGAATAATATGTTCTCTATACTCTCGTGTTTTCAAAATTTGTCTCATGTATTTCATTAAAGTTTAATTACAGTATGTTCGTGCTCACCTGCTTACAGTGAAGAGGTTTATATATACATGGACTGTTTGTCTGTGTCTATCCTCAGGTCAATAGGTAAAATAGCTTCAGGGGGTTCGTTTATAATTGTTTAGATATCCAATTACTATTTCCAATATAAATGTATTAAAATCAGAAAAAGAAGAGGAACTCCCTTGCTCATCTTTCCTGTTTGACTAGGTCCATTACTCTTGTATTTCAATATCGGATTGTTCTGTCTTTTGTATTTACTGTACTTCCATGTATTCAGTTAATAAGGTTCTTGTAAAGAGAGAGCGAGTGAGATATCAAACAAACAAATGCTGTTTCGATCCTGGGAACTCCCAGTCCACCCACATCTAACTATACAAATTTGCAAGTGAAAGCGGTCAAATGTAAAGCCGGCCACTCTGCTTCCTTGTGTATCGAAGGCTTACTAAACAGTGTGCTGTATCTACAGTAGTTCTACACTGTTCCTTATGGGCAGTCATTCCCACATTACTCTTTCCTTTCCTAAGCGAAGGCAGATTATCACACCGTACCCACCCCACAATAGTACAATCTGATCTACATTCTTTAGACTTTTAGAATTTAGATCATCTTCCTCACCCGCTTGTGGAAGCCTAGGGTGAGGGGAAGGGGGGGGGGGGGGCTACAGTTCAAACTTTGTCGGGTGTACTGTAGGCGGTGTTGTTGACGACAGAGAAACACTATTTCTGCTGAGAAATGAGTTTAAGAACGAGGCGAGATTCTGCAGGCTAATTGAAAGGAGCAAAGAGCCAAGGACAAAAGCTTCCTGATCCAGGGTCTTAACACAGCGGTACAGCTGTGCTCCTGACACTCTCCCTGCCTCGGGCCTGGAGGAGACCCACTCTCTTCAAGTCTGAGTTAAATCTTTATAACATTCGTATTTAATGTGTGCAAAGCAATGAAGGATCTACATTAAAATAAGAGTGTTAGAGGTAAGGTAAAAGTGTGCATGTCTGTATGTACAGAACATAACTCGAGAACGAAAAGAGTTACAATGTTCCTCCTCGTGATAACATGTAGATTCTGGAGGCTCTGTGTCTCAGACCCGTTGACGGGTCTGGGTCAAAAGTCAAGGTCAGTTGCGATATATCTTCACTATTACATTTCTCTAAAATAACGAGACGGTGCTATTAACGTAGAGGTTAAACACCAAGTTCACCTGAGCCAAAACAAAAATCAGGGTTTTCATGCAGTTGCCACTCGATAACGTCTCCTACCATGCAGAGATTCATAAAACAAAAATCTTACATCTCTTTGTTAGCAGTCTTGTTAGATTTAATAACTGCAGCGACATAAGGATTTGAACGTCAACGTCTGTTTCAACGCAGAATTTTAGCACAAATGAAAGATCATTTAGCCTAAAGGAAATAACATGTGGTAGATTTCAAACATAACGAAATTGTCTGAGCCACTGGATGCTTGCGGCTAGGGGAGCGTCGGATTATTAGGTTCAGGGAATTGTGTTGTCAACCTCCCTACAGCGTCTTGGAATAATTTAGGCTTAACAAATCCGTTTTTCTTTTCTACACACACAGACACTCTCAATAATTGAAATCTTTTTATTCCACTATGGCACTGACTATGAATGCACCAAATCCACTCAATATAACCTTTTAACACGAAATTGAACTAAGTGAACTAAATTCCACAAAACACAATTTTACTCTGCCAGAACCTCTTGACATGACATTATCACTAACGGATGATGTCCGATTTACTGACAAAGAAAAAAAATCTCTGAAGGAGAATTTTTTAAATCACTCCTAATATCCTTTCTACAGCGCTTCTTCGTGATTCCTATTTGTTTAAGTAATTGTTAAGATCTAATGGGTGGAGAATGCAGGCTTGTTTCATGACCTTATATCCCACTTTCCAGCTACGTTCAAGGGATTACTGCACACTATTAAGGATAAATAATTCAACGTGGCTTAGCAACATATTTTAGCATCACCTGCACGACAACACAAACACTCGGCCACAAACCACCACTATCTTGATCCTCTCCTTCCCTTCTCTTCCCTCTGACTGTTCCAACCAAGTTTCCTTTAGAGGGGATTCACCATCAACCCACCTTTCTCTCATCTCTTTGTCTCTTCTAAACTCTCTATGTACTCGCCCTCGTCTCTATTCTGTAGTTTCTCACTATTCTGAGATATGTAAACGTTGCCTTTAGAGCGGGTGCACACTGGCAGCGCCCACACCTCAATAGGCTCCCTCAGCAGTGTTTGAGTAAGCCGTTTCTTTAGCTGGGTAAATGTTCACGCCAGGAGCTTGCAGTGCCCAGGTTGGCGGCAAGTATACCTAACATGCTAATTCTAAAGCATCCTTCAGAAGTTATTTAGTAAAGCATTGTTGTTTCTATAAACTTATGAAGTATATTGATGTACTAAACATCAACTCCCGCTCAGAAATCCATTCCACTACCCGTCATTGGCTTTTTCTGACATTACTAAAAAAAAATTGTAGCCATTTTGCATCCCTATTTTATATATATAAATAGGACCTGTTGTATATATGTATATACAGAACATGTAAGCGTTATTAACCATTTCATCAAAATTTCTCACAAACTTAAAGTTTCATTCTTAACGAGATCAACCTTTGACCTCACATTTAAAAAGTTAGTATAGTAATTATTAATAATGGGTGTTATAGGGTTGTATTAATCTAATGATGTGTTTATTTTCTTCCTTAGTAAACAGAAAATCACTGGACGGTCAAAAAATTATATATACCTATATAATATTTTTGTAATAAAGTATGCATTATAATTTGTTAGTTCTATCAATATAATTTTTGCCCTTTCACCGATTTTAATTTTCGAAAAAAATAATCACTGAGAAAGTGAGAAACGTTACCAACCTGATCAGTGATATCCATCTCAGTTAACAAGAAGATTTCTTTGTACATAATTTCTTTAAGCAATGTTTTAGATATCACAGTTGGCTTTTGCACAAAACTGTAATAACTTCGTAATTATTCTTCTGTAATTTCATTAACCCAAATTAATCTCTGGTTGGTATTATAAAGTTGGTGATAATTAGAATAATATTTACTTTCACTGGAGATAAAACTTGTATCTCTTCCCTTGAGCATCATCGCTGAACGTAAACTCCTACTTAACATGCACCAGAAAAATCCAAATGAAACTAATAGGCGTGTTGGGAAAACTTGGCATTTGCTGCCAGGATGGATGAATGTTAACCTGCCCGAAGGGTGACCTCCACGTACAGGAGGAACACATTCCAGCCACTCGGGATTTGCTCCTAGTGACTCTCTTTCGCCGACTCATGCAAATGAGAGTGAGGCTTAGAGAACTTCTGGCACTTATGTCTTCCCGAACGTCCGAGTCTGCCCCAGATTTGGACTTTTTGTCCTATTTATGGTTCAGTGGCTTTTATTTCATGGATCTCTAAGTGTTAAGAGGGTGGCCTCGGTCATGACAGCGGTAGTTCCAAAGAAGAATTAAGGACTATTTCCAGGCGTCGTCTCCTTCACTACAGTTAATTTCTTCGTAAGTGTGTTTGTTTGTTTCAAGTTGTTGTAATAGAAGAGAAAGATAAAAAAGTGTGTCATCTATTTTTCTGTTTCTTCATCAGACATCAGTCTTTATGAAAAAGTTCTTATCCATTGAAAAGTACACCTTAATAACATAACGTTAAATGATGACAAAATATAATAGAAACACTGGAAGAGGTAAACAGATATATAGAAATAAATGTATTTTAATAGTTATAATGAAATAAAGTAAAACATCACTGGATATTCTTTAGGAAAATCGTTTTATAAAAGTCTACTCTTCTTTCATTAAGTCTCCTCACTATCTCTCTCACTGCCAAACTCCACTATCTCTCTCACTGCCAGACTCCACTATCTCTCTCACTGCCAGACTCCACTATCTCTCTCACTGCCAGACTCCACTATCTCTCTCACTGCCAGACTCCACTATCTGCCAGACTCCACTATCTCTCTCACTGCCAGACTCCACTATCTCTCTCACTGCCAGACTCCACTATCTCTCTCACTGCCAGACTCCACTATCTCTCTCACTGCCAGACTCCACTATCTCTCCCACTGCCAGACTCCACTATCTCTCTCACTGCCAGACTCTACTATCTCTCTCACTGCCAGACTCCACTATCTCTCTCATTGCCAAACTCCACTATCTCTCTCACTGCCAGACTCCACTATCTCTCTCATTGCCTCCTTCACTCCTGCCATCATCGTATCCTGAATTTCTATCTTTCTTCTCTTTCTTTAGTATTATACACTTCACTACCCCTTTTGTGCCATCATCAACACTCCCGGTATTAGAATTATCTTCTTCATTCTCATTAATCATTTATATCCCTTGTTTCTAATATCATCTATTATCTTCATTCGCCTGTCAATTTCATTATCACCTTCGTTTCTAACATTATTATCCTTTCCCAACCATTATCACCTTTCCTTATCATCCTTCCCTTACATCAACCATTACCATCCTTCCCTTACATCAATCATTACCATCCTTCCCTTACATCAACCATTATCATCCTTCTCTTACATCAACCATTATCACCCTTCCCTTACGTCAACCTTTATCATCCTTCCCTTACATCAACCATTATCATCCTTCCCTTACATCAACCATTACCATCCTTCCCTTACATCAATCATTACCATCCTTCCCTTACATCAACCATTATCATCCTTTCCTTACATCAACCATTATCATCCTTCCCTTACATCAACCATTATCGTCCTTCCCTTACATCAATCACTATCATCCTTCCCTCACGTCAACCATTATCATCCTTCCCTTACATCAACCACTATTATCCTTCTCTTACATCAACCATTATCATCATTCCCTTACATCAACCATTATCATCCTTCCCTTATGTCAACCATTATCATCCTTCCCTTATGTCAACCATTATCATCCTTCCCTTACATCAATCATTATCATCCTTCCCTTACATCAACCATTATCATCCTTCCCTTATGTCAACCATTATCATCCTTCCTTACTCCCCGTAGCCCGTTGGTAGAGTTAAAGCTTCTCAATAATTACATAAATAATTCGACGCTCACACGATGTTCCAGGACCACTCACGTACTTCGTTATGTGACAAAAGGGAATTTATCCTAACCACCTTGATGTTTTCTGAAGCGTATATAGTGTTTATGTCCGGTGTTCTGAAGTATATATAGTGTTTATGTCCGGTGTTCTGAAGCGTATATAGTGTTTGTGTCCGGTGTTCTCAAGTATATATAGTGTTTATGTCCGGTGTTCTGAAGCGTATATAGTGTTTGTGTCCGGTGTTCTGAAGCGTATATAGTGTTTGTGTCCGGTGTTCTGAAGCGTATATAGTGTTTGTGTCCGGTGTTCTCAAGTATATATAGTGTTTATGTCCGGTGTTCTGAAGCGTATATAGTGTTTGTGTCCGGTGTTCTCAAGTATATATATTGTTTATGTCCGGCTTGACAGTAGTTGCTACACTCTCTCTCTCTCTCCTCTCTCTCTCTCTCTCTCTCTCTCTCTCTGCCAGCCATCCAGTACAGTTATGGCTATCTTGGATCAGGAGTTTCGACCATATGGGTACTCCTTTTAAGCTCGGGTTATATCCAAGGTAGTGCAGGTCATCCTGGTGGTGGGATAACCAATTTTCTGTTCTCCGTCTTTACGGGCACAAGTAAATTGGGTAAAACTTCAGAATATTTTATTTTTTCTAAAGTGAAAGGCAGGTTTTAGAAAGACCAGACCGCACCCATGGTGTGAATTTTACAAACCCCCAAAACTGTCGTTTCGAGAATATTTGTTTATCTTTTCATCTGTATCCAATAAGCCATTACGTAACGTTCATGACGCGGTTACAATGGAGATGATCTGCAAAATTTCATTTACCCCGCTAGATATATACTGTATGTTGTGGTGTTGCTACAGTGTTGCTGTAGTGTTGCTACATTGTTGATGTAGTGTTGCTGTGGTGCTGCTGCAGTGTTGCTGCAGTGTTGCAGTAGTGTTGTTATGATGCTGATGCAGTGTTGCTGTAGTGTCGTTGTGATGCTGATGCAGTGTTGCAGTAGTGTTGCTGTGATGCTGATGCAGTGTTGCTGTAGTGTTGTTGTGATGGTGCTGCAGTAGTGTTGTTATGGTGCTGCTGCAGTGTTGCTATAGTGTTACTGTGGTATTGCTGTGGTGCTGTTGCAATGTTGCTGAGGTGTTGCTCTTGCAGTGGTGGTGCTGTAGTTTTACTGTATCATGTGGTGATGCTCCGGTGTTGCTGCAGTGGTGCTGTAGTTTTACTCTAGCATATGGTGTTGCTGAGGTGTTGCTGTAGTGGTGCTGTAGTGTTACTCTAGCATATGGTGTTGCTGAGGTGTTGCTGCAGTGTTACTCTAGCATATGGTGTTGCTGAGGTGTTGCTGCAGTGGTGTTGTACTGTTACTCTAGCATATGGTGTTGCTGGTGTTGCTTCTTGATGGTGCTGTAGTGTTACTCCTAGCATATGGTGCTGCTGAGGTGTTGCTGCAGTAGTGCTGTAGTGTTACTCTAGTATATGTAGGTGTTGCTGAAGTGTTGTTCTAGTGTTACTCTAGCATATGGTGTTGCTGTAGTGGTGCTGTAGTGTTACTCTAGCATATGGTGTTGCTGAGGTGTTGCTGCAGTGTTACTCTAGCATATGGTGTTGCTGAGGTGTTGCTGCAGTGGTGCTGTAGTGTTACTCTAGCATATGGTGTTGCTGAGGTGTTGCTGCAGTGGTGCTGTAGTGTTACTCTAGCATATGGTGCTGCTGAGGTGTTGCTGCAGTGGTGCTGCAGTGTTACTCTAGTATATGGTGTTGCTGAAGTGTTGCTCTAGTGTTACTCTAGCATATGGTGTTGTTGAGGTGTTGCTGCAGTGTTGCTGCAGTGTTACTCTAGCATATGGTATTTGCTGAGTGTTGCTGCAGTAGTGCTGTAGTGTTACTCTAGCATATAGTGCTGCTGAGAGTGTTGCTGCAGTGGTGCTGTAGTGTTACTCATATGGTGCTGCTGAGGTGTTGTTGAGGTGTTGCTGCAGTGTTACTCTAGCATATGGTGTTGCTGAGGTGTTGCTGCAGTGGTGCTGCTAGTGTTACTCTAGCATATGAAATTGTTGCTGAGTGTTGCTGCAGTGGTGCTGTAGTGTTACTCCTAGCATATGGTGCTGCTGAGTGTTGTTGAAGTGTTGCTGCAGTGTTACTCTAGCATATGGTGTTGCTTTGGTGTTGCTGCAGTGTTGCTGCAGTGTTACTCTAGCATATGGTGTTGCTGAGTGTTGCTGCAGTGGTGCTTGTAGTATTACTCTAGCATATGGTACTGCTGAGAGGTGTTGTTGAGGTATTTGCTGCAGTGTTACTCTAGCATATATGGTGTTGCTGGTGTTGCTGCAGTGGTGCTGTAGTGTTACTCTAGCATATGGTGCTGCTGAGGTGTTGCTGCAGTGGTGCTTAGTGTTACTCTAGCATATGGTGTTGCTTAGGTGTTGCTGCAGTGTTACTCTAGCATATGGTGTTGCTGAGGTGTTGCTGCAGTGGTGCTGTAGTGTTACATTAGCATGCGGTGTTGCTGCAGTGTTGCTCCGGTATTGCTGCATGCTGTGTTGGCTACCATGGTATGGGAAATGTTTCCTCGTCTTATAAACAAACACTACCAATATGCAAAATACATATACGTGAGTTTAAT